>NC_046372.1:6941898-7080998 GCF_011125445.2 Fundulus heteroclitus
AGCTGGAGGTGAAGGCAATGTCTTGAAAATCAGTGGTCATCACAATACCGAATGAGTCCAAAAACACACATTGATTTCATATTGTTCACTTTATTTTTTTCACTTTAAAAGGTACTATTTATGTAACTTGTTTTTAAGTGCCAATTAATTAAAACAAAACCATTAAGGTGCATTTTTTTTTTTTTTTTTTTTTTTTGGTGGGGAGTGGGAGCGGAGCATTTTTTGTGGATTACTTTGTGGATTAGAGGGCAGGTGGGTGAAGTGGAACCAAACCTTTTTATTTCACTAACACTGTATTAATAATTGATAATGTTAGTTGTTTAGAGCGAGTTTTTGGTTTCTTATCTTTTTGAGCTAAAGCTGCAAACTGTTGTGTGTAGAGAATTCAGTCGAGCCACAGTGTTTTGAAGCAAGCATCGTTAGGGTTTCGTTTCTTATATTAGACTACAGTCAGACTATTGAATGGCAAATAGGACACATGCATTTAAAAAGATTTATTTAGTATAAATGAGAGACATTATGGAAATGTATATTTTTACATGTTTGATGCTATTTTTGGTTAACAAAAAGGAAAAGACTATCATGTTGAGCTTTAGTGTTGAGTTGAGCAGGTAAATTGCTGCCTTCGGTTCTCCCCGTCCTGCCCATGGTTAACATAAACATACGCATTCACACTAATGGTTTGCTTTTTTTTTTTTTTTTTTGTTATCATGTCATTCAGATTATTCTTTTTTTCTGGCTAAATAACAAAACTTGGCAAGTTCACTAAAGATTAAAGCATGCACAAACTTGCTGTTTAGCTATCTGTTAACATTTTTTATTTCATAATTAGAACCGACAGGATTTACTTGATAATTTTCCAGAATTTATGATGTACAGTATTTAATATAGGCCCTATTTTGTTGTATGTGTTGCAATAATATTCAAAAAACCGAAACAAACTGGGGCTTTCCTCTGTTACAAGTGGCGAAGCTTTCGTGTATAATTTGTCCTAATAAACAGGTTTTCTACAGTGGGATGTATTTGTTGTCTTTGCTTTTCAGACAGCTGAAAAGGTGCGACACTTTAGATGTAACCATGAAACGATAAACAAGTGACAAATGATTGACCTTGCATTTTCCCCCCACACAAACACAATGAGAAGCAGTTCACTGTATTGTATTGATTTTATGTGGACAGTAAAATGACAAAAGACTGCTGTTGTAAATGAACTGAAGCCTCTCCTCTTTGTCAATAGATGTTATTAATCCTTATATTCCAGGGTCCTAGCTATCTCTCTACAACTGATAGTTACTGGTAAGTTAAACTACACTGGTAAGTCTCACACACACACACACACACACAGTTACAGTGCCTTACCACAGTATTCCTGTTCCTTGCATTTTTCACATTTTGCCCTATTACAACCACAAACCAAGTAACAGAAATAGAACATAGCCGTATATTTCTGAAGTGGAAGGAAACTGATGCACAGTTTTAAAGTTGTTTGCCAATAAATGATCTCCAAAGCCTGGCATTTACATATTGATATATATTACTGGACGGGACATCCCATGACTGCGGCAAGACACACAGGTGCCACTGTTCTGAAGTGAGTCAGGGCAGCTGCAGAAGCAGCGTCAGAAGTACACAAAACTGGTTCTTCTTTAAAGGCCAACCTTTTCTAAGTAGAATGACGTGTCACTTTAACAGTCTGACTTGAATGTAACTGAAATCGAACTGATATAAAACGTAATTGGAGAGAAATTCTAGGACATATAAGCAGTGTGCATATGTTGTGTAAAGTAGTTCAATTCAATTAAATTGTATTTATATAGCGCCAATTCATGAAACATGTCATCTCGAGGCACTTCAAAAAGTCTAATTCAATCATATTATACAGATTGGTCAGGAACCAGTTGATTGCATCAAAATCCCGACAAGCAGCATTCACTCCTGGAGAAGCGTAGAGCTACAGGGAGAGTCGTCTGCATTGTACATGGCTTTGCAGCAATCCCTCATACTGAGCAAGCATGAAGCAACAGTGGAAAGAAAAAACACCCATTAGCGGGAAGGAAAAACCTCCTGCAGAACCGGGCTCAGTATGAACGGTCATCTGCCTCGACTGACTGGGGGTTAGAGAAGACAGAGCAGAGACACAACAAGAGAGACAAAAAGCACAGAAGCACACATTAGTACAGTGTTTAAAAAACTAAAAACATTTTACCTGATTAAATGGAGCCTAAATGAAACAATATAATCCAAAACATCAGTGTTCATCAGTTGTAAGTTGTTAGTGGAGTTTACGAAGGGTACACATAATCTGAATTTTTGGACATTTTATCATTAAATGTTTCACACTTGTGCTGGATAGGCTATGCCTGTGTTTTGACTTATTGACATTAGTGAATGTTTTCCTACTTTATGAACAACTGTAAATTTACACCTGATCAGAACTTTTTTATTATTTGTTATCCTCTCTCTACTCCTCCTATCCCTTCCGGCTGCCCCTCTGTGTCTCCATGCTGCTGTGACAGCGAAGGGGTGACTGTCTTTTGGCAGATTCAACGAGCCAGATACACAACTCGACTGAACCACACACATTTTTGTATTTTTTAAATCAAGCAGGACCCGAACAGAGCCTTTGGTTTTGCCACTGCTGATGGCTGAGCTGGTCAGATCATCGGGAGCACCGTGACACATCGGAAAACGTCCCGATGACCAGTCTGCCCCCAAAACCCTCTTTTAGTAGCCGATGTCATTTTAGATGCAGCTCGAGCTGTTAAAGAAGAAGTTAACAGCATGCTGATCTTTATCACACAGTAGGTATACCTGTAAACACTATAATTGCACAGTTTCCAAGCTTCTAATATATTTATGTTTAGGAAGAGTTTGAGACATATTTTATATAAGATTGGATACAAATTAAAAGTGCTAGGACCATTTTTGACAAATGTGTGCTCATTCCAAATTAGAACAGCATGGTTTTGTTGACGAGACTCGATACATACCAATGCTGCCTGTGTGTGCGCGTCTATGTCAATAGAGGCAAATAGGGGATGTCCTATCCAGTAACATATCAATGGCACTTCCAGTCTCGAACAGCTTTCCACATCAACATTTTTTACAAAGTAGCTCAAGTTCAGTCAGACTGGATATATAGTGTGTGGGTAGTTCCAGTCTTGCCACAGATGATCAACTGTTTCTAGGTCTGTACTTTGACTGAGCCATTCTGAGCACACAAATTCTTCCTAGAAACTCTGACCAGCTTCCCTATCCCTGCTAAAAACACATACCTACAGAAGGATTCTGCCACCCCTATGTTTCACAGTTGAGATGGTGTGTACTTCAGGTGATGTGCAGTGTTTCTTGCTACATAGTGTTTTGCTTTTAGATTGGGAAGTTCGGGTTTATTTATAATTGGTAAGCAGATCAGCCAAAGCGGAATGCGTCAGCATTCGCCTGATAAGTGCTGTCCAAAATAGTGCAGTCAGTAAGGAAGGGAGTAGAAAAAGGAGCTTCTATGCTTCCTATCATAGTTCCTTTAGCATAGGGAGCTTGTGATGCTCTTTATGGGCACTAGGGAGCCATGAGGAATGCCACAATCCTTTTTGTGACATGACGTATAAGAACAGCTGACCTCAGAAATTAACAAAAATGTCCAAAGAGAAGGGAGGGCCAGATTTGACTAGCATCATCCATGGGCATTTTCATCACGTATTGACACATGAGTTAAAGGCAGTCTGAAGTCAGCAGTACAAAGATCCTTTCCTACCCACGATTACAAGTGACCTTGTGACAGGTCAAGACACAGGACCTGGGGGCAGTAATTGAAACATTTTATGGAGCCTTAGGCTCACTAAAAGTCCTCCTCACTACTCCTGACATTTGTTTTCCACTTTAAGAGCTCTCTTAAGGCCTCAGGTGCTTTGTCAACAGCGTTTATCTTACTGAGTTAAAATTCTGAGAAAAGCCTTAGAATTGGGCAAATTCTAGGATTTTTCTTAAAATGACATCACTAAGAGCTACGTTTAGTCTTAGGACTCGTTGTGAACATGGGTCTTTAACAGGTGTTTCCAGCGGGGGAAAAAAATAGTGATTGGTTCAGTTACTCCTTGTCTGATCCTCTGTTGTCCTCACCCCTGTTTTCCCCAGTCTGTTCTATTTATTAAATTGGGTTTTTCACTATTTCACTGCCATCTTCTCTGCAATGCTCTCCCCAACAACACCAACACATAACAAAAGTTTGTGGTGGTCATGAGACCAAATGTGAAAACGTTCAAGGAATAGAAATACAAAATTCACTGCTATTACTTGTGTCTGTCAGTTAAATATAAGTCAGCAGTTTAGACTAATGCTAGACATTTCAAGGAAAGGTATAATTCACCAAAGTAATCTTAACTAAACATAGTATGTGGATATTTATTTTTTTGAGAACCCTGCAAACCTCAGTGCATCATTCAATTGATTCAAATGTGAATTGTTAAAGATGAACAATTCTATTCAACAGTTTCTATAAGATGTTTTAATGGACTGGGATAGAATATATATTCGTAAAATCTAACTCAAAAAACATTTCCTCAAAAGGGGAACGTTGTTGTATAGCTTAAAGAAAGACATCAAAATTCAATTGGGAAGAACTTGATTTTCATAGTGGAAATTAATTGAATGTGACTGAATTTCAGTCCTTGATAACCAAAGGGTTTTGAAGATTATTAATTAATTATTAATTAATTGAATTAAGGGCAAACAGTTCAAAGGTAAAATGAAAAAAAAACCTGGAAACATACATTTTAAATTATTTTAGTTGAAGTTGGATATTTTTTCAGCAAAATGTGTGAGGTTTAAGGCTTAGCTCATAACTTCAAAGGCTCTTTACCGCTGTTCACAGCTGGATAGAGCTCAGGCGTCTGAGAACTGCATGCTGTCAAGTTCACTGGAGCATTATACGGAAGTAGCATTTATTCACCAGGTGGCGGCGCTGTTCAGCTTTTCCAGCCACCCCAGATCTTACTGCTTCTGCTTTGGAGTCACGCCAGTTAGAGCGTGCTTTGTTGGAAATTAATGAGAAATTAAGAAAAAAGACTAATTAAAGAAGAAAGTCTAAGCTTGTAACTGAGAAATGCGCAGAAAAAGATTAATTAGTCTATAAAACGATGTTATAACTTCCCCCCAGCCCTCTGGAGAGTTGACATTATTTAATCATTTTACTTTTTTACCATGTAAAAACGCCAATAATCAAAAAAAACACATGGGTGCAATGTATTGCATTTATGATGTTAAAGTAAAATAACAGCAGAGGCAGCCCGAGATTTAAGACCCATATCTGGTTTTCAATACTTATTTAATAAATAACATTTTGGAGACAAAGTTAATTGTTTTACATTTAGAGCATTAGCTCAATGTGGAGTTGGACTTGGAAATGAAGTGCCAGTTGTCATCACTTACTGATGAGTTTGCAGATACATTGTCAATTAAGAGAGATGGGCAGAAAAATCACTAAAATAGTGACATCGAAGACTTTTTAATATAACTATCAAAACTATTGTGCTTCACTGTATTATTGCAATTCTTACATGTCAGCTCTCTTAAATACAAAATAAACTAAAATGTAAATTTTTGAAAGGTCGTAAAATTTAAAAAATGTTTGTTTGAATGGAAATACGTATTTGAATTCTGAAATCTACACAATGATACCTGTTTGACTAGATATATTAAAGGTTTGTGGAAACCAAATTGAAATAATCTGTTCGAACCTCCCGCTTACATCACTCCCGAATTTGCACAACACTCAAAACCTAAGTAAATGTTAGCATAATAAGTAATTTGTTCTGTATAATAGCAATGCTAGAAACGTTGCATGGTGAAATATTCATCAAGCATTTCATAATATAGACAGTGAACCTAGCTTCTGTGGGACAACAACCTGTTTTGCATGGTAAAGGCAAGAGGACATATGCAAAACCATGCAAAAATCCACTTTTTTAGGCACTTTTTTATCTTTAGATTTTGTTTGGATTCACGTATTAACCCACAAAATTCATTAAACCATCCCCCAGCATACTAAAAAAATGGTTGAACGAGGTGGAGTGGAATGCTTTGCAGTGGCGACTGCAAAGCATTCCAGGTTGTGGGTTCGGGTTCGATTCCAGGTTGTGGGTTCAATTCCAGCTACCCCTTGCCACATGTTGATGTGCCCCTGGGCAAGGCACTTAACCCCAAATTGCCTACCGAGCTGCATCTCGGTGTATGGGGAAGTGTTGGCCTAGTGGTTAGAGCAGCGTGCTTGCACTCAGAGAAGGATGCAAGTACCCGGTTCGATCCCCAGCGCCTGCACTCTAGGTCCCTGAGCAAGACACTTAACCCCAGAACGCTTCCCGGGCGCTGCACATGGCAGCCCACTGCTCCCCAAGGGTGATGGGTTAAAAGCATGTTTCAGTGTATGTTTCAATGACAATAAAGATGATATTACTAATTACTAAAAATTACCTGATGGGGTGAAGTGCCTCCTTTGCTTTTAAAAAGACAGCACCAAAATAAGTTGCTCTCAGGCGCACCTCAGAACAGGGGCAAAAGAGGGGCACGTGGGGCAACAATAACGAGGAATTCAGACCAAAGTATTGAAGTTCCACTTTATATAGACCACAACTTATCTCCACACATGTTGTACTGGGCCCATGACCTCACAGTAACCACGTTCATTGTCTACATTAGCACTCACAGCACTTGCATCCTGACTTTAGACTTGTAATTAAATCACTCCATAGAGTCTAGCTTCTGTCTATGCTTTAAAGGTGCATACATCAGTAACTAACTCTGTTTGCATACAACGTAATATTAGTCATTATTTTTGCACTTTGTTTTTGCTCAATTTGTTAGTAAATAAAGCCCTTTGAGTTTAATTATAATAAAAATCGGAAGAAGGGGGAACCGCAAAAAAGTATGATTCCTAGAGGGAAAAGACTGGATAGCCCTGGGAATACCGTATGGACGTTGGTGTTCCCTGAAGCTGCCGAGACTCAGATGTGACCGCAAAGTTGAATAAACGTCCTAATTTATACTGTGATATTAGCAATAGAAATGCTCTTCTCAGCCTCTACAGTCTAAAGTAAAAATATTATAAATAGATTGATTGATTGATTCTTACCTTGATGCTGTGTCCCTGTTTTCGTTTATGAACAAGAAATTAATTTCTCTATGAGGCTTTTAGAGTTGCTCGGTTTATTTAATGAATAACAGTCGGTTTTCGATCACGCCAAGTGGCCGCTTTACCACGAGGCATTGCAGAAAGTCAGGCTTGGTTCAGCATTATTATTAATAGTAATTTATTAGTCGCTAAATTGCTTTCTGATAGTTCTGCGATACTGCTGGTAGATGGTGCCGCGTCTGTTTATGTCTGCCCCTCGCACCCCGTGGGTGGTTATTTTTAGGCTCCAAAAGGACTATCAATACACCAACAGGATGGACACTTGGTGTATATAGCCCTATTTTATAATGATCAAATGCTTTTTGGTCTTTTTATAAGCATATAACATGGCCATATACCTTTAAAAATGTGTCAAAAAACCTGTGACATTGTTAGTGTTTTGAGTCATGCTGGATGCTACACAGAGAGGCTTTGGACATGGAGACTCTGGAAGTAATGGCCGCTCCGGTACCATCGGCTTCTTTGCTGACATTGTTAAACACAGAAAATAAATAAAAGCATGGGTTTCTAGGTGTACACACACCAACAACACATGGAGCTTGCTAGCAAAATAAATACAAGGGTTGGGAGAGGTGCATGCTAGCAAGGTTACCACGGCAGCCATGGCCATCCTGCATATTCATTTTTGGAGATCACGTGCCGTTTGCTGACAGGAAAGATTTTAAGATATAGTCGTATGAGCTGCTGCAGCCTGGGGATCTTAAGCCACAGCTTAGTTTGCATTTGCCTTGGGCCGGCTTTGGGTAACAACTTCTAAAAGTCAAAAGTGTTGGCTTTAATTGTCAATTTGGGCTAAAATGCAACACCGGAAATTTGAAAAATATTTTGCATTTGAAATTCAAAACATGAAGACACATGAAAGAGAATTAGGGTTTTAAAAGGTGTTTTTTATTCTTTATTTTTCCACCCCTTTTTTGTTACACCCTAACTTTTGTTCATTCATTATATTTTAGGGTTATGACTTTGAATATAGCCTATGTTAAAGTAAAAAAAAAAAAACGCATAAGCAGAGAAGAATCTCTTCAGAGTTGGTCTTACATTTGTATTTACAGGATTTTCAAACGATTATTTTGAGGTTCTTGCCCACCTCCCCGCCTCGTGCCCGGCGCGCCCCAGTCTCCTGGGAGATGGGAATGAGAGGGGGCAGCACGCAGGCTCCTCTTGCGCATTGGAATGGGAGTCTGTCCCTCTCTCTCCACTGAAGGAGCTTCCCCCCTCGGCCGTGACCAATGGAACATAGAGTCTCCATTGTGGCGGGGACACTTTAATAATCGCCAGCTACAATATCCAACCTGTCGGTAGCTTCAGGAGCCCAGCCCGGCCCGTTGGATGCGGGGGGGAGACTCGTTGGTGGGAAGAGGAGGGGGCGAACGCTCGGCGCCAGACCTCCACCCCTAAAGATGTCCCCGCGATGAATAAATGAATAAGAAGTAGAAAAGACTGAGGTCAGCCTGTCTCTGAAACTGCGCGATTTATTCTCTGAAATTATATTGGGGGACTTTTTCCCGTGATAATATTCTCGGGGCTTCTGGCCCAAGAAAAGGACAACTATCAGACACACACTGACCAATGGGCATAATTCAGTCTTAATCATAACGTTAAAAAAAACATCTGAGACTCTTGGGTGAAACGGCCACGTCTGCCCTTCTTGACCATCCTCCCTAAAAATACAACTCTGTTATCACAGGCATGTAGTCTTCTAATCATAAATCCCCCGAAAAACTAGTCTTAATGGGTAATTTCTAACTAGTAACAAGCCTGTTGCTTTTTTTGGTGGGAGATTTCCGTGTTGAAAACTGATTTAAAGTGCAGACAGGTGCTTCCGCCAATTTGAGCTTCTTCTTTTTTTCTTGTTTGTCTGTGCAGCTTTCCACTTTGCTTAAACATCTGCTGTAACATGATAATTAAAATCATGGACTATCAATTATATTAAGGTAGTTTACAAAGTGCGTGCGTGTGAGTCCTGTGTGTGCGTCCTCGTCCTCGCCGTCCTGCTCACTGCGCGCAACATAACAGCCCGCTCGGAGCGCAAGATCTCAGCTCATGTTTCCGTTCCCTGTGAAGCCCTTTTCTCGCCGACAGGGCGTTCCGAGAGCCGGATCAAAAGGTTTTAAACCAACTACAAAAGAAAAATGGAAACTAGAGATGATCCTGGATTCAATGAATCCACAATGAGTTCGCGAGCCCAAGGAACGGCAAATATTTCCGCCTTTTTTAACCTCCTTTTCCCGGATTGGAGTCAGGGCTTCACTGATTTAAAATGTTAATAGGCCATTAATTCCAAAAATGGCTTTCATGTAGCCTAATATGTTAAGCCTGGTACCTGTAACACTGAAATATTCAGGATGTTAAATGTCAGTTACTAAAATGGTTTTGAAATTAAAATAAACACTCAAGTTACATAGTTAAATTCTAACATGTTTAGCCTTTTCGTGACTTTCCTTAAGCATTTGGGTAACAATGTATCTGAAGATTTTGGTTCAATCAAAAGTAATTCTCTTAAAGGGGACATAATAATGCATTTTACTGTCTTCGTTTTCACGTTCAAATTGTTCAGTTGTGGTCTATTTAAAGTGGAATTTCAATGCTTTGATCTGAATTCCTGGTTATTGTAGTTCTGCGTGCCCCTCTTACACCTGTTCTGAGGTGCGTCAGAGAGCAACTGGCGCTGTCTCTTTAAATGCAAATAAGGCCCCCTCCAGGTCGCAGAGCATTGTTCGGTCATTTTTGTATTATGCTGGGGGACGGTGTAATGAATTGTGTGAGTTATTACATTCAACAACCGACCATTTTGATATTATCCACTTGTAGCTTCAGCATCCTTGATCTTGGACTACAAAATTGCAGTGGCGAAAAAATTTAAATGGTGAATTTGTGAAAATGGTAACCCAGAAGTCCGTGATCTTGTTTAGTTCTACAGCGTAGTTGTTAAAAAACTACAATAGAGAAAACTGAGTGGATTGAAAAATGTGACCCAAAACAGAATATAAGGATTTCTAAGCACATGGAAAGACTAAATTAAAATTTTATGCATTCCTGGAGACACAACCAAATGTATTTAAGGGCTAAAAGTGTGGATTTATCATCATATGTCCCCTTTAAGGTTGCTTGCATTGTGTTACTTGAATAGACCCCCCCCCACCCCCAATTTAGTTAGTTCAAACCAGATTAACACAATGTTTTTATTAAGTAGTTAGAATTTAGTTCAATTCAAATAGAAAATACTTAAATTAAATGTTACGCAGGTTTTCTTCAAAGAGTTGTTGTAAATGCTGGGAGCGGGCAGGAAGGATCCTAGTGGTCTGTCATACAGCAGCTCTGAAAAAGCCTCTGACTGAAGACACTGTTATTTGAAAGTCTGATGGAGAGGATGCTCAGCGATGTGGTCTTTAATGTTCGTCCTTTTATGAAGAGTCATTCTTTGCACAATCATCTCATTCCAGAGGTGTCCCCAGAACAGAGCTAGCCTTTTCTACCACCTTGCAGAGCTTTTTTTTTAAAAGTCACTGGCTCTGATGCTGCTACCCCAGCAGATTATGCTGGAAGAGATCACATTCTCCAAAACAGACTTATAGATGATCTGCAACATCTTGCTGCAAAGGACCAAAGCTTCCTCGTGAAGTATAGCTGCTCTCTGCCTTGCTGATGGCTTCACAGCTGCATCTCCTGTTCAGACCGTTTTATTTAAGCAAATTTTGATTAAAGAAAAATGTATTAAACCAAATGGTCAGAAATACATTTCACTTTCAACGACTGTGGAACTGTAACACAGCAAATTCAAACTTCATATTTTATTTTTACAGCTGGGTAAAAATAAAATATAAAGTTTTTAAAAAGCACACTAAAACAACAAAAAAGTGTTGTTACTGCTGCGTGAATATGAAAGTCACCTAATCAAAGGGCATAGTACTGAGGTCTGATTAGACCCATCCTATAAGTCTGCTTGTCGACGATTCTTCACAATTGTGTCAGATGAGTGTTGCCATTCCCAGCATGACGCATAGTTGGTATGACTCTCATCGAATATGTCCGTTTCAATCAATCCTTGTCGTAATTATGAACTACTTTCATTTAGTTTGCTGAATTATTTGAAAACTGGTGCAATGGTTTCACATAGAGCTCAGGTGCTTTTCTGCAGCAATCTAAGTAAACTGAAATTAAATTCAAGTAGTGTTTGTGTGTGTGTGTGTGTGTGGGGGGGGGACTCCTCATAAAAACTGGACATACTTTGAGCACAATAACAGTACTTAGCAATGATCTGTTCTGAAAGCAAATGCCTTCTAAGACTTAGCCATTTGGTGTGCACAGAATGAGAAAGTTGGTTTGTTGAAAAACATATCCAGTTAAATAACAATTTACCAAAACAAATTAAAAAGAGAAACGTTTTTATAGAGGGTGCACTATTGTAGATTAGCTGAATCTATTTTAAAGCAAATTCTGACGAGCATTTCTGTGTCTTTATACGCTGTTAGACTGACATAAGTTGTTGTTAGCGTCTAAATACTGATGAAAATCTACCCAAATAAAATTAAAACTGTTGTATCGCTTTTATTGCCTAAATCTAACAGCGTGTACAGTTTTGTTCAAACGTAGCTGTATTCCAGCTTTCTGACCATGTAAAATCACATTGCGCGTTTGACATCAATGACTGGGTTCCTAAAGGGTGGAAAGTTGACCCTGTTGAACTTTTCAAGCTACCTCTTTCCTCCCCTTCTGCTCCACCTCCATGTCTGAGATGCAATGCAGTCGCAGTGAGGTCAGGTGAGGATTCTGTCCCCTCCACGCACGTCTCGCGCTGTGCACCCTCCTCAGCGAGCCCCTCATTCCTCGCACGTGCGTCCGGGAGGGAGGGGAACATCCCACTCCGCTAGCGTCAAACACTCCCTAAATCGTAATTTTATCATAAACAGTCCCACCTCAACGACCCATAATCACCTCTCACGGGCTTTTTTTTTTTTTTTTTTTTTTTTTTTTTTTACCGAGACATCTCATTGGATGCGAACACGCGACCAGCGCGAGGAGGGGGGCTTCCAGACGCGTGCCGCTTTTTAAACAGACGCAGCGCCTTGAGACACCAGAGAAGGAGTCCCGCACGCGACCCAAACGCCTCACACACATACACGCACACACAACCGGTGCAACGGCAGCGCGACTGTGCATTCCTGCAGGGACGTTTCCTAATATAGTTATAGGGAAGAAAAGTTTTTTGAGGTTTTTTTTTGGTATTTATTTATTTATTTTCTCAAATTGGGAAACATGGATATATTAACGGTGGAGGAGTGGGGTAAAGGCGCGCGGGAGGTTGCAACCCTGGATGTGCTGCAGCTGGACGCCGGGGTGGTGAAGAGGGGAGGGAAGCAGCAGCTCGAGGCGTCCCGCTACGACCCGGGACTTACGCTCGTGGACGGCGGCAGAGACCCACGCGCTTGGCTAGGCGACGCTTCAGGCACCTGCGCGGCACACGCCACCTCACCCGACAACCTGCGGCACTCGCCGTGCCCAAGCACCGGTTCTTACCAAGGTGAGAGACTTCTTTACACCTGCATGCATCAGGTAGCAGGGGTTGATATTCGGGATCAGGAATAAATCGATGATCTTTTTAAGTGGAGTTTCGATTTTAGGTGCTTTACTCATTGTTGAATATCATTTTGGGGCTTTTGACTGTGGCTAGAAGTAGGCTAAGAACCGTTAAATCGTTCGTTTATTTCGATTTGTTCTAAGTTATTGTTTTTAAACTTTATCACAACAGGTCGATTTTAGTTGTTAACAAAAATGTATGTCTTTTCGTTTATTTCAGAGAGTTGTTCCCCCGGGTCCTCGGGTCATCCCAGCCCTCCCATTCACAGACGATCTGCCAAGAGTCCCTCCTCTTCCTCCCTCAAAGTCAGGGACCTGTGTCGCCTCAAAGGCACCATCACAGGGCCCCAAGAAGAGGCCCCCGCGAGGCAGAGAGCCCCGTCCAGCAAGCCCGTCAATGGCGTCCAGAGGCAGAGGCGCGTGGCCGCCAACGCGCGCGAGAGGAGGCGCATGCACGGGCTCAACCACGCGTTCGACGAGCTGCGCAGCGTCATCCCGGCGTTCGACAACGACAAAAAACTCTCCAAATACGAAACTCTGCAGATGGCGCAGATATACATCAACGCGTTGGCCGATTTGCTCCAAGGTCCGGCGTCCTCCAGCAACAATGAAAACTCGGGCGGTTCACCAAAGCGCGACATTTTGCTACCATCGCCCTCAAATGGTTTTGAAGGGGCAAAGGACAGGGTTGCCCAGTCTTCGGTTACCTGCAGGACAGCGGCGGCTCTGCCCCTCTCCGGGGATACCATACCTGTTCACGTCAGCGGGATGCCATTGCGCTCTACATTCCAAGAGAATTCCTTCGCTGGTAGAGTTGAAGACGCAATGTGTTCTCCCTCGTCCTCGCTTGTTGGGAACGGGAGGAAAGGGTCTCCACGAAGCGACGGTGAGTTTTCCCCGCGCTCCCACTTCAGTGACTCGGATGAAATGGCGATGGAGCTCCACTCAAGTGAAGAAGACGATCTGTCAGAACTCAAGCTGCCCAGCCACCGTCATCCCGCCGTGTCATTCTAAATAAATTATGGATAAATAGACTATATATATTAAAAAGAAATAGATCACAGCAACATTTATCAAATTTCAGTAAACCGTGTCAATCGAATGCCTTGGATTTATATGATGGAAAAATATGTTTGTTTGTTCTTTTTTTTTCATTTTGTAAATTAAAATAAAGTGGTTCCGATTTCTTTAACAGCTGTGTCATTATTAGTTTAGGTGAGAAAGACATGATTCGATTCTGCCAATATACATATATAGATGGAATTCCAATGCATCCAACAAATTCAAGGTTCCATAGTGACGTGGGTGGACGATCCCTCTGCCATGTCGCGCACAGCACCGCCATGGGCATTTCCCACGTCCCACCAACCAAAACTCTTGTCTTCCTAAAAAGCCGAACTTTACGCATTACGCTTTTGATGTATTGGATTGTGTAAGATTGGTTTCTAAAAATGATTTAAAAATGATCTTGATTTCTGATTCAGCTGATGATTTATTGTAATGTGTATTTTATTTTGCAACTTCTAAAGTTTATAACGTGCACTTTAAATATTCGGGCCAGAGGCTTCAGAAATGTCAGAAATGCGTTTGTTTGTTTTTTTGTTCCCCCAAACCTTCAGAGAATACAGCTGTGCTTTGTTTGCTAGTGTAGTACTGCCAACCTCATACAAATGTAGCCTATTTAATCTAGCCATCATCACTGCCTTTTTAAAAGCAATTTTCTTTTTTTATCAACAAAAGTTTGTTTTTACTGTTTCTTTCACCGGCTGAGATTTAATGATGATGAAGTTTTTGATGTTTAGCCTATTTATTGCTCAAATGCTTCTTACTTTTTGCTTTTTGTAACTACAGTTCTTATCGATGGGTAAGAAAAATAAAGCAGTTGTTATGCCATTCTTTGTTATTTTTATTTGACTTTGAAAATAAAAGAAAACAAAAATCATGTCTGTATTTAACTCATTTATTTTAAAAAAAGACCAAAAATAAACATAAACATATAAGCTGAAACTAAAATATTGTTCTTAACTTTATTAAATTAATTTAAATTCAATTTATAACATTGCAATGATCCATTAAGAGTTCATTCACATTTCAACACTTCACAAATCAGCACTTTGAATCGCATTGTCACTAAAGAGTGCTTCATAAATAAACTTGCCTTCTGCCTTCATACTATATAAAAAAATACATTACGGAAGATCCCGTCTGATTTTTTATTTAGCCATAGTTTCTGTACCATGTGGGCCTAAATGAAGTTTCAAACTGGTCTGCAAAAACTGTCAAACCAAATTTCAGGGACTTTTTACGGCCTTTGTTAGACTAAACCATACAGAACTTAAATAAGTACTATTTTCTAAACTTGAAAAATAACCCAAAAGTATGTTTTTGCTTCAGCATAAGTGTTTTAAATAATTCATATCTGACTTAAATATTTAATTTGTTTGATTATTTCGTTCATGTATGTCTGTGGTTCTGTGTTTTTTGTGTGAGTGTTTTAAACATAGGCTAAGTTAAAAAAAAAGTTGCCTTGTTTTCTGTCCGAACTGATGCCGTCTCGTCCATTTGGTGCGCACCAGATTTGTTAATGGTGGAGCGTGCATTAATTTCATCCCATTGTTGGTTGGCTCGTGGGCCGAGGTGTTGGATGGCCTCAGTGGAGCACGCGCTGTCAGCTGGTGAGCGCTCGCGGGTCCCCCCGTCGTGTCCCCGAGGACCTGACTCGTGAGGAAACACACTTTTCCGAACTAAAGAAAAGACTCCACACACGCACACAGGTGCATCGCATGGCTTCTATTAATTCATCCTCGTGTAACCAGGAGAAAGCGCTCACAGGTCCTGCTGCTTTCAAACAGACATAATTGGTCTCATATTCGTATCCCCTGTCTCGCATAAACTTGGGGCGGAAAAGTAAAACGCTGTGAAATTATTTATGAACGCCAACAACCTGTTTGCTATACCTATCACTGCGCCCTGTCCCCCACCCACCATATTCAACCAATCCCTGTCCGAGCTTCTAAAATAATGACGCTGCGTTAAATTATTAACAAAATTAATGCAGAGCGGCGTTGTATCTCGGTATGCTTGCGCAACCCTCTGCAGCGAGTTCGTTCCGCGGTGAAAGCATATCAAGTTTCAGTAAACATCCACGACAAAAAAACAAAAAAACAAAATAATAATAATAATAAATAAAATCTGTTGCAAATGCGGTAATTGCGAATTCTGCACAAAAAAGCGGACAGCGTGTTTTACAGTCGTTGAGATGATACTTATTCTTATTATATAGTCATTCATGACATGCACACCTATTAAACACGCCAGCTCCTATAGTGGTTTGCGCTTTAATGGGAGCTTGCATGTAAAGTGTTGATTCGGCGCAAAAACCCCGTGGCGCAACTTCAAACTAAATACAGTATCTCTGTGTGTTTGCAAGATTAGCGTAGCTGTCATTAGCATTTCTCACCGAAATTAGTTCAAACTTTCCTTAAAATGCCGTCACGCCCATTTAGCCCAATACAGGCCCTATAACGAGAAGAGGTAAGTCGTGTGTCTTCAACAGGTGGGATGCTGGACAGGTTAAGGTTTCACTGCACGCACATTAATTATTTACACTTAGGCGTTATGAAAAATACTAACAACAGCGTGGTGGAGTGGGGAGAACCCGAGACGCACTGACGCGTGGTGATACTGTTTGGAAGAGGAGAACTGAAAGAAAAACCTTTGGTGTCACGTTGAGCTTCGGGCCTGCTGAATTCTAAAATGGTTGTTTTTCTTTTCTTGCTTTCCAAGCAAAATGTGCCTTTTTAACGTTGACTTTTCACGATTAAATTAGACATTTAGAGTTGCACCTCAATAAATTACGATTGCGATTGATAAGTTAGTTTATTTTGATAATTTCATATCAAACACAAAACTCCTTATTTATATTCATTAAACAGAGCTTTTTATAAAAAGATGTTTACTAGCTTATAGCTAATAAAAACTCACACTTTAATTTTTCTTGAAAAAAATACTATTGCATAAGATCAATTAAACAGTTTAAATAAAGAAATATATAGTGTAAATGTTGAAAAATGTCTGAGGTGGAGCAGAAAAAAGCTGTCAGTTCACAGAGAGCTGTATCAAAAAATCATAGTGCAAAATTAAGTGGAAAGCAAATATGTAAGAGAAACATTTGCAAAAGCGTCAAGAATGAAAATAAGCTATGTCAAGCTTTTGAAGCAGAGCACATTCAACAGTTCAGGGGAGATTCAACAAACACCCAGGTATCAAAGACACGGGCCACAACTGTTGCATTGTGGTATGTTGCTCCTCAACCAGAGATAACCTGGGCTATAGGCGAAATAGAACTGGACTGTCATTGAGCCGTCCGACAAAAGTCCTCTTTTCATTTGGAATTCAACCAACATTGATGAAAGTACTTTTTTTTTTGGTCGTAAGTGAGAGTCAAATTTTCTGAGAAACTGAATTTTCATTCAGAATTCTCATTTGGTCTAAGCTATAATCACCAAAAGTTACAGAACAACAACAAGGAGCTCTCAACTTGCATAAACGTGAGTGACTTTTTTTCAATAGAAAGTTCAGGTGTAGGCCATTAAGAGGTTCATCCAAAACACTCGAAGCCACTGAGGTCACTCTCATTTCCATAATCATATTCAGAAAGCATGCATTCCTTTGCTTCCATTTTAATAAAAAAGACAGACACTTGCATTTTGTATGAGCGGGATTGTGCGCCGTCCAAAACACTCTCTCCAGGGACCTTGAACAAAAGGCAGAACTGGGCCATAGCTTCCATCTGCTGTCCCAGAGAGAGGGAGAGGGTGGTGAATGAGGATCATGGGCAGATAGAGAGGCTGAATAATAAGTGTGTGGTTGGAAAGAAACAAAAAAAAAAAGAAAAAAAGAAGTGAGACAATAGCAACTTAAGACATACTGGGTGGTTACAGGCTGTTTTGAATTAGTAAGAAATTGATAATGTTCAGATCAGTTAATTTCCTTTCAAGTGAACCAACTGCAACTTAGACACCCCTTTGTGAACTGTTACACTTAAATTAGTTTCCAGGTCTCTGCTCTCGTTAGCCGATGCAGCCCTGGGTTATCACGTTTTCTTAGCGTAACCTCGAGTGATCACACAAACAAACAATGTTGCTGTGATGCACCGAGCAACTGTTGCATTGTATGCTCCAACTAAGTACTCTCAGTAATTGTTAATGAGATTCAGTGGAAGTCCTACAAAAATAAAATAAATAAGTGCTAGTTGTCTAAATGACAGAAAAACAGTCCTGTAGCTACTTGTAAATAATAAACACGAAATGTGTACTGCAGTTTGATGATTGTTTAAATGCAACTTGTTGGGGAGCATGTGATTTCATAGGCCCTTATTCAATAATCCAGAACCGCCAACGTTAACTTACTAAATGAAAAATATATATCCTGACGAATCCATTCATTTACTTCGACTACAGGCAAGTCTTGATGACATCAAAACCTGGATGATCTTAAATTTTCTGCTTTTAATTTCTGAGAAGACAGAAGTTGTCATTTTTGGACCAGAGTCCTTAAGAAGTACATTTCTTAATCAATCACCTAATCTGGACGGCATTAAATTGGCCTGTGGTAATAAAGTAAAAAAAAAAAAAACAACTCGGTGTTATGTTAGACCAGAACATGTCATTTTAATGCCATAGTGAACAAATTTCCGGGGTTTCCTTTTTTCACTTCCGGAAGATTGTTAAAATTAGTCCAGGAGTAATGCTGAAAAACTAGTCCATGCATTTGTTACTTCTTTAAGTCCACAAAATGCAGTTCAAAGCCTTCAGCTGATCCAAAATGCTGCAGAGAGAGTTTTGATGAATATTAACAAGAGAGATAATATTTCTCCTACTTTAGCTTCCCTTCATTGGCTTCCTGTTAAATCAAGAATAACATTTAAAAATCTCCTCACGTATAAAGCCCTTAACAATCAAGCTCCATCATATATCAGAGCTCTGATTACCCCGTATGTTCCTAACAGAGCACTTCGCTCTCAGACTGCAGGTCTGCTGGTGGTTCCTAGAGTTTCTAAAAGTAGAATGGGAGGCAGATCCTTTAGCTATCAGGCTCCTCTCCTGTGGAACCAACTCCCAGTTTTAGTCTGTGAGGCAGACACCCTGTCTACTTTTAAGACTGGACTTAAAACTTTCCGTTTTGACAAAGCTTATAGTTAGAGTGGATTAGGCTACCCTGATCTATCTCTGTAGTTATGCTGCCATCGACTTAGGTTGCTGGAGAACATCAGTGTCTCACTGAGTTCTTCTACTGTTCCCCAATTTTTCATTGTTTGCTGTTATTTCAACTTTTAACTTTATGTTCTCTCCGTCTTTTTTCTCTTCATAGTAGGTACACCTGGTATGGCGTTCTGTTAGCTGTGACATCATCTAGGGGAGGCAGATCTTCTGCTATTAGCATATAACATAGAAAGGATTCCTGTATCAATGTGTGCTTCTGCGCTTTTTGTGTCTGCTCTGTCTTCTCTAACCTCCAGTCGGCCGAGGCACACACTGAGCCTGGTTGTGCTGGAGTTTTCCCTTCATGTTATAATGGAGTTTTCTTCTCCACTGTCACTTCATGCATGCTCAGTATGAGGGATTGCTGTAAAGCCACCGACAATGCAGACGGATGTCCACTGTGGCTCTACGCTCTTTCAGGAGGAGTGAATGCCGTGTGAAGAGCAGCAGAGCTACAATGAACGGCTAGCCCATCATTGTAGCTCCTTCTTTGTGTAGAAAACATGCAAATTACATAAAGAACAGCTCTGTATGACCAGTAGGTTAGAACTCATGCAGGTTAACTACTACTAAAAACAGAGTTTATGACTAAACAAGATACTAAAATAGAAAAAAAACATTGACTCATGCAGTGCCTTTCAAAAGTATCACATTGACATGTGACGGGGCAGCTAGAATTGAACCTACAACCTTTCTTCTGATTGCAGACACACACTACTCTTCCCAGCCAGTCACAGTTTCCCCTTAAAATAGAGCTGTATTGTGAAGCCCTAATAGCTCTGTTAGACACCAATGATGAATATTCCTCTTTCTTAAAACCCAGGAACACATCAGACAATTTAGAGATATAGCTGTGGAGAAGTTTAAGGCAGGAGCACCTCCATATCTTCTATCCATCATCGGAAGGTTGTAGAAACAACAGCAAACCCACCAAGGCTTGGCCCACAGCCTAAGCTTAAAAACCGAGAGAGGAGAGGATTAATCAGAAAAGCAGCCACGAGATCTGGGGTGTCTCTGGAGAAGCTGCAGAGACCCAACGCTCAGTTGCACAAATCTGTTGACAGCATAGGTGGAAATCGTGGGGAGACGGGGTGTCTGCACCTCCATCTGGAAAAAACGCAGACTCCACTCTGACAGCATCAGACAGACAGGCAATGTCAGTGTTTGCGGAATCCACAATGTTGTTCGGTGCAAAACTAACCACAGTATTTAACATTAGGACAGAACATCAGAAGACCCATACATAAAGCACAACCTATTGTGTTATGTACTCTTCAAATCAGGGATATCAAAGCCTTGTCCAGCTTATTACAGATGTTTGACAGGTTTAATGAAGAGAGACTGTCACCTAAAATGCTAAAACAAAGGTGGAGCCCTAATTTTCCAGCTCTTACCGGTAAATATTATTGAAAAATCAATTAAGAGCTATCTAAAACCACGCAAAGGCAATCCAGCAATGTAGGCATTGTTCTTTGAATGAACATTAAAACACGACTACTCCTGTGCTATCATAGAAATCCATTGGCATACAGAGACAAAGGTTGCACAATCACAAAACGTATTGTTTTCTTCTTGACAGGCTACCATTGCTAAGGGCTTTACGGCATCGTAAAACACGCGTTTACCTATTTTGACAAAATACGTCCTGTGGTCAAAATGACAAGCTGCCCGTCCGTTTGCTTTTCCACCACACAAGTAAACACACAAACAGGGTTGCACAAACAATATACAGTGTAACAAGGGAGAAGATCCTTTATCTGTGCAGTCCTCTCCCTGAAAGACATCTATGGGTGAAGCAGGGTCTCCCAGGGCTTTGTTCTGGGCTGGGTTCAGCTCTTTGTGTCCACCACCTTCAAAGCAAATGTACATGAACACGAACATGAGGCTTCTTGGGTAACCATCCCATTGAAGGGCAGCACAATAGTGCTACCAATTATCCACAGTGCTCATTGCTCCGGTGGAATCAGTTACATGGCTTTTTGTGAGTTTCTGCTGGAGTGTGTGTGTGTCTGTGAATAGAAGTGTGTATGGCAGATTTGCATGTTTTACAATGTAAAGGTCTGTTGCATGTGCAGGTATCTTTTCGCATGTGTGACTCTGCTTTAATTGGGGAGGTGCTTAATTCAATGCAAGCGCATTTGTGTGTTTAAGAGAACGTGTCACGGATATCATGTTTTCCAACACTTCCCAAAGATGCGTTAAACCTTTTTTTCCAACATTTGACAAACTACTAGCCCAACGCGCGTCTTAAGTAACTCGTAATTTCATGCTCTTTACTTTTAAAGGCACAACTTGTAGTTTGATTTCTAATTTCATCTGTTTGTCCTTGTTTTTTTGTTTTTTTTTAGCCTCATATAATTTCCAAGTATAAGACAACACTTCAGAGGCTTGAATCAGGGCAGGAAACAATTCATCAGCAAGCCTTTTTACACCCTTTGACACGTTATGACTTCCCTTGGGTTCAGGTTGCAGACAACTTGCGGACTTGTCAGAGTCATTCAGAGCAAAGACCTTCGCCCAGACGAGCTGTGCACACATAAAAAGAAACCTCCAGAAGCATCGGAAGTGATTTGGCTCGAGGCAATTTCGTTTTTTTTCTTTATACATTGGAATTCAAGAGGTGTTCGAGTAGGTGAGAGGGGGAAGCTGTAAGCTATTTTTATATGCATTTGTGAGCATGCATGTTGTTAGTCACATGGTTGTTTGTTTGTGTCTCTCCACTACTCAAAAATCAACCTGTTCACTTGATACAGGTCATTGTCTGCACTTGTAACCCACACTGACTGTTTCTAGAATCACGTGTACAGTGACAACAAGTGGATGTGGAAGAATCCGAAGCCATGCATCACTAACTTTTGAGTAACCAGTGTCACGTTACCTAACTCAACCTGTGACCAAACTTGTTTTGGTAAAATAGCTAAGTTGCTGTTGTTGGATTAACATTTAATAAAAATTTAAAAAATAAAACTATTTTGGTCAGCTATAAATTGATCACTAAGAAGTATATACATGACCCTCAGGATCGATTGTTCTAGATTGTGACCCTTTTGTCTAAGGAGACTTCAGTGTTGGATTGTTGTTGGAGTAAGCTGGAGACACTGTATAATTAATTGTGTGGAATCATACATTAACTGCCTGTCATGGTCTGAATGAAGGAAGAGCATCAGAAAAGACAAAAATACAACAAATGAAACGTAAAGGCAAAGATGTTAGAAGAACAATAATGAACAAAGAGGTTAACTTTCAAAATCCCAATGTTGTAAATGTGCACAATAGTAAAACAATAATGAAACGTTTAACCAAAGAGCTGAAAATACATATGCAAACAGCATGATGAGTCATACATTTAAGCCCAAAACTATTCATACCCAAAACAGCTTAAGATTTAAAGTTATTTTCGGGTAACCAAAATCTTTGTTTCTGATTGGAAGTGAGACGGGCATCTCTCCAAACATGATAAAACAATATTAATCTGGTTTAAAAAAACATTTTTTTCATTTACATTTTATTAAAAAACTTCAGGTTGAAAAATTATTTTTGATCTTTTCAATTATCAATTGGGAGTTATTGCTATTAAACAAACAAAAAAAAAACACAAAAAAAAATACTTGTAAACTGGTGTTTGGATGATTAATCTTTGGAGATGAGCTCCAAGACTTTGAGGTAAGAAGGTCTTCTTGCTATCTCCCAAATCTTTAGATCCCTTCAAAAATCCCCTTTAGATTCAGGTTGGGACTCTGACTGGGTCTCTCCAAAACATTAATATTACTTACAGTAAAAGAAACATGTTGGTATGAGTAAAATTATTTCATACCTAAATCTATCAGGGGTATGAATGATTGTTCAGAATGAAATGTGACGGATAAGCTGTGGGGTTTCCTAAAGATTGCTGGGAACAAGAGACACCCTCATAATCTGAAATATGTTTGAAAATATATAAGAATATGTTGCAGTTAGACTGACCAAATAGAGAATACAAATATACAAAATGAAAAACAAAAATACAAAACAGAACTAAGAACTAAAAATAAATAAAAAAGGATTTTCAATAAAATATATGTCTGAGGACGTGAACACTGATGCAGTTAGTTTGAGGCACCTTTGTATTTTCTTTTATGTTTTTTACCTCAAATAGATTTGTTTTTCAGTTGAAAAGTTGGGAACTCATTTACCAGGGTTTGTTATTTAAAATCCTGGATTTTTTTTCCATTGGTTTGTGCACTATTGAATCCCTGTATACAACAAATGGGTACAACAAAAAGGATTATTTAGGTTTTTCTCAAAGGTACTTATACTGTAAATTGATAGTCTCTTACCTGGATTAGACAACCCTATGCTTTGAAAAGCTGAGAGGAATCCTCAGAGATCCATCAAGTTAACTAGTGTTCAGAAATGGGCCACCTAGTGAGCAGGTTTTGTCATCTAACAACAACTTACAAAAATATCTATGGTGCAAAAGAACGCTTTAGTTAAACTTTTGCACAGCAGTAGTTTTGCTGCACATTAGTTTACATAGAGAATTGGCAACCGCTCAAGATGGCCTGAGTTGATTTAAGAGAGTCCATCTACAACACCAAGCTAGAAAAACTAACCTACAGGCCACAGAAATTGTTTAAAAGATTCAACTTCTGAAATGGAAAATAAACGCCAGCCACTGATTGCTGCAGTGACCATTATAAATATGCAGTTAACCTGAAGAGGTGGTCATGGTTAACTGCATCTCTCCTTTCCTCTCTGATCCCCTCTCTTGTCCTTCCTGGGCCCATTGTACAGTTGCCCTCACAGCTCTCCTTTCAGCTAGTTGCCCTACTCAGGTGAAGGATACAGTATATTGAGGGAGATTTTGCTTGTATTTGATTCCGCTTCTTTTCAGAGGGGCTGAAAGCCTGGCCTTCGTGTTGCACCCCCCCTCCCTCCGCCGGTCCTGTCCAGTTCCCAGGGGACCCCCACTCTCTCCTGGGCTGGCCTGGGTGGAGCGGCCTCCGAGTGGAGCAAGTAGGGAACAGACAAGGGTATCGCTTACAGCCGCCCTCCTGCACTATCACAGAACAGAGAGCACAGACACCATTGGGGCACCAACTCATCTCACCTGTCTGGATCTCTTGAGCGTATTGAATCATACTCAAACATACGTGCACATCTGTTCCTCATGCTTCCTAATTAAACATACATGTCTTATCATCTTCATAGTTCATTTCTTCATCGGTCTGTTCATTTAGCTACAGATCTGGGAGGGAGGCGTATCACAAAGGAGCTGTGGAAAGCCGTTTCTGGGCACTGAAAAAGCAAGCAATTGAGAACTGGTGACTAAGATTGACACATGCGTTTATAGAAAGAATGGCATAAATGGATTTACAGGAAGAAAAACCTGATGCAGTGACACATGACGGCTGAATACAGAGAGAGAGAGAGAGAGAGAGAGAGAGAGAGAGAGAGACACACACACACACACACACACACACACACACACACACACACAGTTGAATAGAAAAACTCCTTCTGTGACTCCTTGTTAAAACCTCAAGTGCCTACAATTCTCCTGCCAGGCGCTTAAACAAGTCAGGTGTATTAGATCACATATTAACACATATGTTTTAACACAAACAGCATTGAAAAGTTAAAAAGATTCATTTAAAGTCTTGAAATTACTTACATCTGCTATAAGTCGAAGCAGTTTCTATATAATGGTATAAAACTATCCAAAAAATAATAGAATTCTCAAAAACTGGATAAATAAATTCTCAGCGTGTAATATATATTTTAATCGTAGCATCTGCCCCCCCCCCCCCCACACACACACACACACACACACACAAACACACTCATTTCAAACCTCTGACATGTATTTTTAGCAAGTCTTTTAGAATGACTTACGATTGTGCTAACTTGATCTGTTATACAAAAGACAACGTCAAAATTTGGCACGTAACCGACGGGAGGTCGGTTTGATCCCCCACTCCGACCGTCTCAGTCAGTGTGCCCTTGAGCAAGACCTTTCACCTGCCTTGCCTGCTGACGGTCGTCAGAGGGCCCGGTGTCGCCGATGTATGATGGCCTTGTTTCTGTCAGTCTGCCCAGGGCAGCTGTGGCTAGCATGGAGCTCATCAACATCAGGGTGTGAATATGTGTGAATGGCTGAATGACTGATCAAATGATTGACTTTGGGGTCCTCTGGACTTGATAAGGTGCTATACAAGAACAAGCCTTTTACCATTTTACCATTTAATGACCATGTTGGTATGATCAGAATCTGTTTGAGAGCCTGGCACCCATGTCAAAGTATTTCTTATGTGAAAAATGTTTTTTTTCTTTCAGTTTAAGAGTCAGGAAAGCTTTTGAAATAACCAATAACTAATAATGGTTTCACATAACTTTAAACTTTAGAAATCATTTAGCTACGTATCTGGGAGGGAGGGGATCACTCTGTTTTTAACCTGTGTTTATCGTGTTAAACACAGAATAATAAATTTTTTTCTTCTAAGATGATTACTTTTTAAAAGAAGCTGCTATAGCAAGAATATAGTTTGTCAAATGTAACAATTGCTAAAAAATTTTGCAATACTTTATGTTGGCTTACTTTTAAAATCCCCAAAGATGCATTGTGGTTTGGAGCTGTAGTATAAGACAAGGTTTAAGGGATATAAATACATGCACAATGCATTTTAGGTGTAAATACTTTAGGTTAGGATAGCTTGACTCTGAAGTGACAACTGTTTATGTCTACATGTAATATGCAGAACAAATCTGTTGTTAAATAAAATATATTTGAACAAAAAAAGTCATAATGGAAGACTTTGATGTTTGTATCAAATTTAGTCAAAATCGTATAGGTCATACAATTAGACAATAAGCGACAAGAAAGCTTGTTGAAAAGCGCAGATTGGATTTGGGACTGAATGGTACTGAAGAATATTCAGTCTCTATTATTTTCCTTTTGGTGTAATAACTTAGCAATATCTTTAGATTTTAATGTAAACTTCACTAGCATGACCCAAAACTTTTCATTTCACAAAAACATATGTGGGGGTGTATTCAGAAACGAGAATCAACCTACTGAATAAACACCAAAACAACTCTCACATTGAAGTAATGTTTCAAACTTTATGGGGGAAGATTAAATCTAGTTGTGTATTCATGCACTCCAGTCTTTTGAAAATCAGCCTAAATATATTGATCCAAATTTGCTTTAATCGCATCTCAAATATTTAAAGCTTCCTAAAGCTATGCAATCCCTCACTTTATATCCAGGTGTGGTTTTGAACATGTATATGGAAATGTGCAGAAGGTCAAATGTTCTTTAAGCTGGTCTTAACCTTGTCCGTGGGGCGTCTTTGGGGGTAAAGGGCCGTCCCTTGCAAGACACAAGATCACTGGAGGATGACACAGTTTCTCTAGCTGACATTGCCTGACATCAGAAAGAATTAGTTCCCCTCTCTGCAGGAATTTATAAATACACTGGAACAAAGGTCCGCTCACTCTGTGAGATGAAGCTCAAACCATTTCACCTGGTAAACCCTTATTTTTTTTCTCTTAGATAGTGATCAAGCTCTTCCGCTTTTAATGTCCAGCTTGATTCAGAGAGATCATATTTGCACAACAAATGTGTATATTGCACTCGTATCTATAATCTGTGTCATGATTCTGTTAATGTGTTGCTTACTTTGTCTTGCCTGATTATTGTTCCTGTCTCCTTTTTTTTTTCACACCATTAAGGGCCCATCCACATCCTCTTCTCCAGGGCAGGAGGTGGGCGCTCCTGTGGAGATCAGTGTCGCCTCACTGACCACATCAATCAATCATTCTCCCTCCAACTAACTCTCCCACTTCCCTTTGTCTCTCTCTGTATGTATCAGCCTCCATATCTCTGTGGCTTGCCCACACGACTTTAATATCTGTCCCATCGCTCTTTCACACTGACATGGGAGCCACTTATCATAAAAACAAATAGTTGTTTTGTTGTTGCTCAACATCAATTCATCAATGAGGCCCATCTAGAAGGAATCCTACGGCCACAAAGTACCGATTGTGAGGTTTCGGTGGGATTTTCCTCACCCACACGCAGAATGTTGTTGCTTCCAGACCTGTTTTCGAGCGTTTTGGGAATACCTGAGAAGACTCCGGCAGCAGAAACAGCTGATCGGCCATGTGAGGTAAATTTTCGCTGCGTCAAAACTAATTCGACTTATCTGTTTCCGTCTTCTCTTTAGTGCATTTACAGTTTTTTTAAAAAGTCAAAAACCACCAAGTCAGTGTAAAAACTTTTTGGGCAAAATTTAGTGAGTTGATTCGAATTTTGCCGTTTCCATCAACCCCTTCTAATGCGATACCTCAAGATGCACACTTAAAAACGTTGATGGAAACGAGTTGATTTTCCAGGGTGTTCCATAGAGAGTGGTGCTGGTTAGGGTTGAGATCCAAACAGGGAGTAAACATAATGATTGAGAGCAGGCAGGCAAATTATCTCATGACTAAGATCATGAGACTACAGTAGACAACCGTGGTGTGGAAGAGGTTCCAAGGAAGGTCTGGCATGGGTAGGTTTCAAGGAAGGATCCTGAGTTGTACAACCTGAAGACACAAAGATCATGAGGGTAGCTGAGCAGAGGTAATCACCAAAGTTATTTTCTCCAGAGAATGGCAGAGAAACTCTAGGAGCTGTGACAAAGAGAACACTGAGAGCTTGTCTCTACCAAGAAGACTGATTACCAAGCAAATACTTTTCATCCTGAAGCTCCTTAAATCTCCTGCAGTCAAAGGATGGAATTGTAGACAGGTGTGCCATGTGCAGGCTAGCTATGCCCTCCATCATATATATCCTGTGTTCAGAGAGAAGACATATGTACATAAATACACACCTACACATCAGGTTCCTGACAATACCCTCCAAACTTTCATATTTTCAGTTTGAACATTAGTTTTGGGATGAAATTCAGAACTGAGGGAAACAGTAGCTCCCAGGGTGGTGATGAACTCTTAACTTAACATTGGAAATTCACTCAGGGCCATCATCAGATTAGATTCCAAGAGGAATGCCATGGAGTCGAAATAAGTGTCTCACAAGGAGAACTGCTACTTAAAGGAAATATCCAATTAGAGCAATGACATGGGTTGTTCCAGGATAATAGGTGAACTTGGTTGTGCAAGCCCAATGTCTCTGGTGAGAATGAAGCAAATCACTGTTTTTTGAAACAGCTCTATAGGAGATGATGAAGTTGAGGCAAGAGAAGAAGAGAGATCGTTGTGACTGATGTGGATTTCAGTGCTTGGCCTACCATAGGTATAAAAAAATATTACAATAAGTCCAGATGATAAGTTGTTCTGCTTTCTCAAGCCACTGACGCCTTTCTTCGAAAGCCTACAACACTCGATCACTGACATCGTAATTTCTCTCAGATGTAGCGAGACAACAGGAAAAGAAAGCACAGGGGTGAAGCTTGTTATTTTCTCAGAAATATGGCAGAAGACTGCTCGAACTATAATATCTGATGCAACAACTTTCGAAATGAATTGTTTTGTTTCTTTGCGTTGGGAAAGTTATTCTTCAGTTCAGAAAAGGCCTTCTTAGGTGACCAGAGATACTGTTTTTTTGATAAAGGTAAGGTTGGTGAGCGGGGCAGCTATCTGACTGTATTTCTTAATAAAGTGGTGGTAAAAAATTGGCAAAATCCAGTAAACGTTGCAATATTCTGCGTGTGAACATGGTTGGCCAATTGAGTACAGCTTTGATCTTCTCAGGATTGGTCTTCAGAATCAGAATCAATTTTATTCACCAAGTTTGTGGGTACAAACAAGGAATTTGACTTCAGATTCCAACACTTGCAACGTGTAACAAAAAGACAAGTAACAGTATCTTCTTTCAGATTTAATCCTGATAACAAAAAAAGTTGTTTTTGTTACAGATCTCAAGTCTGTAGTGTCTCCAACCCATGCATGGAGCTGCTGCAGAGATGGAGAGCTCCCTCAGCAACCGACTGCTTCGTCTCGGTGCACCAACAAGCATCATCGCAGATCCTTTCTCCCAGCAGCTATTAGACTTTATAATGATGGTAAATGAAATGTTAAATGTCCTGTAACCAGCAAACCACTGGTTACAGGACAAATTCTTAGCTCCTGCACCACTGTTGCCGCATTAGCACTCCCAACAAACTCAATAAGTATTTACATCTCTGCTGTTATTTTACAAAATGTTTTTAAATATTCTTGTAAAAAGTCTGTTGGTGTTTTTCATGCATAAATATAAATGCAGGTTGTGCACATTTCTTGAAGTTCTGTAATTTTTCAATCTCCTATTCTTAATTTTTTGTTTTATCTTTTTACCTTTGTGTATATCTGCGTGCTTCCAATAATATGTCTCTTTGCCGCTGGCACACCTAAATTTCCCCAGTGATTAAAAATAATGGTAATTTCTAGTCTATTCTATTCGACTACTTTCAACGCTTTTTTTTATTATTACCCTGCAGTCATCTTATCACTCCTGTCTGTCTACATACCAACCTGTCTGCTTCTGAGTTTGCCTTTTTACCCCGAGCCAGTGTGTCTGCCAACTGGGAAAGGTCAGTTCTAAATGGGCTCGGTGTAAACAATGGTTTTGGTACCGAGCACAGGGACAGCCAGCAGCCTGCTCCTCGTTTACCTTTACTTCCTTCCTCACGTTTATCCTCAGTTGCATATTTTATCTCTGCTTTTGCATTCTTTCTCTACAACTCTCCTCTGTTTCCTTCTGTGGCCTCTTTCCTCCTTTTTCTCTTTCTCCCAACTTCAATTGTCATTCCTGTTCTTCCTCTGCCTTGTTTTCCTCCGCACCCCATCAGTCTCCATCAGGAGGAACCTAATAGGAAATCAAAGATTCTGGAGGAAGAATGGAGCGGGGCTTAGCGTTACTGTCCCCTGGGTCCTCTGCTGAAAGAGGAGGGCAGAAAAGGCTCTATACTGGCAATGTGGAGGGGAAGGTTAATGCAGCAGATAGTCTTTCCTTGCTCTTTTTTTTCATCTCTTTATTCTCTTCCTCTCAGACACGCTCTTTCTCTTTTCCGACTCTTTTCTTTTCTTTCTGTCATTCATTTGCTTAAAACACATCTCCCTCCTTATTTCTATAATAGGTAAAAGAAGGAATTGCAAAGCAGGGAGTAAGGCTGAGTTTGCAACCTGCCACTGCATCATCTGTCCTTTGGGATGCGGTGAATGGTTCTGGAGTGGATAGTGCACGTGTGTGAGCCACCTTCGGCCCAGCACAGAACGCACCCTTGCCCTTCAAAGCCCACAGCCTATGGGAAGCAATTGACTTTATTGCCCTGTGAACTCAGGTACGACTGCCTTTTCAAGCATGTCAAGAATTAGTCAGGTTAAACCAACTTCTCGCTGCATATAAAATAAAAGTTGATTTTTCATATCATAAAAGCAAATGTTTTTTTATTTTTTATTAAACAAGCCATTTTTGAAAAAATATGTCAGTTTAATTTACTTGCTTACAAAAAACATTTTAACTTTAAAATAACACACGATTTTCTGTACCCTAGTTTTTCCTAGCAATTTTTTCCAGCATTCTTTTGTGAAACTAATATAATACTAGATAATACTAATAGAAACTTGTGTTTTTTTAACTTGCCTTTCTAATAACTGTAGTGGAGTAAACTTGTCGTATCTCCTTCGGCATAACAGCAACACAAAGCTTATAGACGATAGAATGTATGTCTACCCTCTAGTGGTGTGGGTAATAATTACTGAGATCAGTAGATCCCCTTTCTTTACAAGGTAAGCTGCACACAGATCAGACAATTTAGTCAACAATTCTAGCTGAAAGGAATAATAAATACTAAATGGTTTGCTATTCATTACCCAAAAAAATACCTTTAACTAGATAACAAACTCTGGATAGTTGGAAAAAATAACTCAATCACAAGCAGGTAATGTTTTCCATCTAGGTGAAATGGGTCTGTCCCAACTTTCTGCCGTGGTCTTTGTGGTAAGTCTGTGATTGCCATTGGCTCTTTTTGCTGGTTTGCTTTCTATTTCAAGCATGTTTCACGCATTGAAACTATTCTGTCAATATCTGCATTAATTCCCAGCCAATAAATAGCTATTCTGGTTGTTCTTTTTTACAAAGCATCGGCAAGTACAATGTGCTTCCCAGGGGTGTAAAACGGGTCAAAATAGCACTGTAGCCCATCATCAGCCTTTGGATGTGTGTGACGTTTAAATGAGATTCTTCTTGATGACAGCTATTAGTGATTGGTGATCTGTCTCTACAATGAGATTTGGTAAGCTGTAGACATAGCTATGGGACTTTTCAAAGCCATACACAACTCCTAAGCACTGTTTCTCGATCTGTGCTGAACGTTCAGCAGAGGTCATCACTCTTGATGCGCGTGTAACTGGCTTCTAGTCTTTCCATCTGACTGCACCAACAGAGCTCCTACTCCCCTTATTGATGAATCTGTGGACATCGTCTTTTCAGATAACTCGAAGAATGTCAGAACTAGTTCTGTTGTGAGAATGTTTTTGAGTCAAACACATTCTTCTTCATGTTAGATTCTTCTTAAATTCACACTAGTCATGCAGGGGTTGACTCGTGTGAACTGTTTTTAAAGAGAGATTTGGAGTGATTTTTGTAAATGAATTATTCATTCCCATCACTCTCACCAGGCCTTTTTCATCTTCACGTCAAAACATTTCTAGTATTCCTTTCACTTTGCTCTCACTGTTGCTTAATACCAGCCTCGACAGCTTATCTCCCAAAAAGGGAATCTCTTTCACATCAAACTGGCATTTAGCTCTATTGAGCTTCAGTCCATACCTTTGGATTCCCTGCAGCACTTTAATGAATCTCTCGCTGTGCTGCTTCAGTGTGGAACCCCATAGAACAGTGTCATCCACGTACACCTAAACCCCTTCAGTGCCTTTTATGATGTGGTCCATGTGGAAATCTTAGAGAGCAAATGAAATCCCAAATGGCACTTCAGAAAACAGTAGCAACCAAAGTGTATAGGCTTGGACATTTCATCCATGTGGATATTTGTGCATCAGTGTTGACATATGTCCACAGAATGGCAAGAAATGGCATGCAAAAGTCATGACTACACCCATATATTATCCCATTTTAGTCTTTGAGTGTTGAGTGTTCTCTATATCTCTGCTATTAAGTTGTTCAGCTGAAAGATTAAACAGGGCATTGTGATTGAAAAACGTAATCAGAGTAAATGCTTTAAGAAGCCTAGTCACATACCATGACTATAAAAAACACACAAAAAACATATATTCATCTTCAAATGAAATAATATTCATTCATTCATGTTATTTTTGAAATCTAAAAAGATTGTTTTGCACTGGGCACAGTCAGCGTACATTGTTGTACACCATCAGCCAACAGACGGTACGGCAATGCCTTGCAGTAAAGTGACAGCTAGGCGATGTCAGAGACTGACCCAATCAAACTTATTTTTGCACTTTTTTACTCTTGATCTCAGACTTTTTCCTCTTTCTTTTTCTTCTTTTTCGCATCTTGCTGGGTGTTGATGACTCACTTGGCTCCATTGCTTCTCCTTGTTTACTCAATGCAAATATTGTGCTTCCAGTCACGTCTTGTTATGTTAATTATACACAAAATCACATTGTTTACTAATAAATAGAGCAATTAAGTGAAAAAAAATAGAAATTATATATATATATATATATATATATATATATATATATATATATATATATATATATATATATATACCAATATAATAGGCCAAAAAAGCATGATAATATAATTAGAATTTTTTTTATTTACAACAAGAGTAAGCAACTGGCACGGAAATTTGCAGTCATAGTACGTGACTAGACCCGAGAAAGTGCAAGGACCTGAGGTCAATATGTGGGACAAGGTTGCTCACGGGAAGCTAGGAAGACATAGAAAAAAAAAATAATTTCATGAACAGTACAGACAGGCGTAAGAAGCCACATATGAAATAAAATCAATTTTCATGTCCAACAATTTCCCTCGTTTTATCTCGTTTTCAACTCGCGGCTGCGCACCACCCATCCTGCCCTCAGTAGTCCCCCACAGTAGAGTTCAGATTCTTGGAAGGTGTTGGATGTCTACAGTGTCACAACTAAACAAAACCATTTGAAAACAAAGTGGGCTCGTGAATGTGCCGGCGCAATCCGACCCCTCTCCCTTTGTGGCCGTAAAGAAAAACGGCCTCTCAGAATCAAGGGGATGGAGGGCGAGCGAGGGGAGGCACACCATTTCAATCCGCAGGTTACCCCCTATCTCTCCACTCAGACCCACTTTTACCTCCTCCTTCTCCCCACCCCACATACACCCATACTTTTAAGTGCATCCTTCAAAGGTGAACATGCTATCTGAAACAGAGCAGCCAGTGTTACAGTACCTCCAAGAACAAGATACTCCGTCCTGTTCCTCTCTTTTTTCTCCTTTTTTTTCTTTTCCCACAATTTAATTTTCTGGTAGTAAACTGAATGGAAAGGTTATACTTACAAATGATCAACACACCGTTTAAGCATAAAAGTCATATCTGCTGAAACATTGTTGCAAAACTAAATAACTGTAGATTGGAGTAGTTGAGAATACTGAGTAGAAACTTTTTAAGCAGTTTAGGTGCTTGCGAATGTTCTACACTCATTCATTTGGCACATATGTTGTATAAAACGTTATTGAGTGATGTGACTACTTATCATAAAACAAAGAAAAAAGCTGTTCATATATTTAGTGTCCATTCTTCTGTCCAGCTGACAGCAAATATGTCTGTCTGATAGTATAAGTGATGCTGCAGGTCAGGCTTAGTCATTGCACAAAATAAGAATCAAATAGTTGCAGCCTCAAACATATAATTTTAGGATAGCAAAATCATAATTTTAAAATCTCATGCTAAAGCACCTGTGTGTTGTGAGTGTATCGATCATTTCATATTCAAGCTTGAGAATTTGTCTTAATTCATGTGAGTATTGGTTTTATATATGTGATGCCTAAATTAGGTGTTACATACTACCATCATCATTATGCATCAGTACATTTCCTCTGTGTTCTATACTGCCTTGTGCAAGTTTTTTTTTTTTTTTCTCTTTTTCCTGCTTTGTAATATTTCTCTATTTTGGGCACTGAACCCAAACTCACTATCTTGGGTCAACAAATCTGAAAACAATGGAACAAAAAAGGAAAAGTATAACCACGTGTTATATACATGCTTTAAAGTCATTATTGGATTTAGCCTTGCATCATTATTTTTCTAGGCGAACTCTAAACTCTTGTCAATCGTTTAATTTTCCATTAGTAAAACCTTTGGCTGATACCTTTTTACTCCTTTTCAACTTTGTACATTGCCCAAGTGTGCAACGCATCTGTCTTGTCACTTCTGCTGATTATGGGAAAGTAATACCCTCCATTTGTGTGTGCATGTCAGCGTGATGAACTGTCTGTCAATTGCAGTCTGAGTTAATTATTTTGTCACCCTGCTGGGTGTTAGTGTGTGTCAAGAACTCTGACCTGGGGAGAGCCGGGGATGGGACACACACATTCTGAATGCACACAAGCACACATCCACACATTCTTTCCCCAGAGAGTGAAGAGGTCCGATCGGGGCCGTCCATTGGCCACCTGACTTCAACGTCTCTTTTAAGCAATGTGACGGTGCAGTTTTGTGCCTGCATGTGTGTGTGCATGCTTCCATTAATATTTCAGGGCTACCACACTGCTAAATGTTTTGTCTGATGAATTCGTCCATAGATGGCTTTCGTTTTCATCATTATTTAACCACTGCATATTTTAAATGGATTCGCTGAAAATGTGCCACCAATGCAGCAACTATGCAAATTAATCTTTTTTTTTTGGCAGTAAGAGAAGCTTGATTCATTACAGACACCAGAGGCTGTGTTTTGTATGAGTCTTTTTGGCTGCTCCCTTATTCAGGGGTCGCCACAGCATGTCTTGGCAGGGTTTTTTAGGCCGGATGCCCTTCCTGACGCAACTAGGTTTAAGACCCGGGTCACTCATTTCAAAGACACGGACCTAGTGCCGTAAACCACCACAGAGGAATTAGAGGGCTTGTGTTTGAGGTATCATTTTTGGAAAGAGGTATATAGCAGTGTGAGGGCAAGAAGTAGAAAATAGTGATTTTAAACTCCTTGCTTCATTTTAGAGGCTTGTTAACTCCACATTTTTAACATTGTTTTTAATCCTAATCACATTTTACAAGGACTTCCTATAACACAAGGTTGTGTTTCTTTGTTATTTAAAAGTTATTAATTGTAAACTGACCACACAGGCTGAATCCATTTTCAAAGTCAAATAGTCTTTGCTAAATAACTGGGCTCAAACAAATCTCCCCATTCTGATCCAATACACGCCGCAGCTGTGAATATACAATGGCAGAAAGCAATTGTTTGTTTTCCTTCTATATAATATCAAATCCAAAATCCCTGTGCTTCATTCTCCCATGGGACAGAAATAAAAAGCTTGTACAATAACCAGCACCTTCATATGTCTCGCTCCATAAGCCCCTCCACACTCACTGTGAGCTAAATTGATGGAGAGTAACCTAAGAATGAAAATTAAAACACTGTCACCTTGTTTTTGAAGATGAAACACGGAGCAAAGAGAAAAGCAAGGGAGGCCTGATTGGATTAGCAGCCGACACAATCGCATTGTGCGAAGATTTGCCTCCGTGCTGTAAATGTGATTGCGGGCAATAACATGTCGATTAGGGAGCCACGGCTGGACTATTGGAGGTTTTATGTGAGGCTGCAGGGGAGGTGATTAGATTAGCTGAAGCCGGTGTGAGAAGCCCTTCGGGAGGAAGAGAGAATACTGATGAGTGGGTCCAGAAGTAGCCAGTTGAATACTAACACCCTTTCCCCCCCCCCCCCGCATGTAGTATGTTAGAGTTTTAAAAGTACTAAGATAGAAGAGAGTGAGATTTTAATTTTGTTCAAAATCTTGCTGTTTTGTAGTATACACGTCTTGTCTAGGATTGTTCCTAAAGTCCAAAGAAAGCAACTAATTAAAAGCTAAATCCAGTCCTCATTATCCATTTACTCTATTTGAAAAGATTTTTTTTTAAAAAGCCCTGACGTACCAATCTGTGTATGGTTCATTCTTTGTTTTTTTAAGTGCATGTATTATACCATTTAATTTATTTCAGTAATTCAGTTCATTCAATATAACTTAAATTTATACCTAGCTTCCTCAGTCGATCAATATTTCTAAGTACATTGGTAATCTTATACTTTTTTGTTGTATAAATAAGGCATGACATTGAGTCCCAGTCTTCTTTCTCGCCTGGTCCCAAAATGATCTTGCCACCACATATGTTGAAGATAATGACTAGTAAGGGAGGTAAATCTTGCCAAAGCTTGCCATTAGAGAACTGCAGCAGAGACTGATGTTTTGGGGTTATTAAGAACCATTAGATCACACCTGCACTATATTGTAGACAATTTGCTTGTCTGCGTTCACATATACATGAATTTGATTGACATACCCTTCTCATACTATGGGATTAATATGATGTCGACTAACCTTTTGCTGCTATGACAGCTGCAACTCTTCTGGGAAGGGATTCCACAAGGTTTAAGAGAGTGTTCTGGGATTTTTTATAATTTTTCCAGAAGCAGATTTGTTTGCTCAAACACTAATGTTGGACAAGAAGGCCTGGCTCACAGGTTTGAGGTCAGATAAGGTCACTTCTTTCCACATCAAACTCACTCATCCATGTCTTTGTGGACCTTGCTTAGGATATTTACGTTGGAGACTATTCCCTCATGAAATATAAACCTAAAGATTAATATTAGGAAAAACACATTATGGCCATTTGTTAATATGGGGGAGATCTGAAATGGTGCATTCACATCAAATGCGATTCCAGGGAATTGACCACACCATTCGCAAGATTTTGCTTGCTTGACATTTCGCCAACAATTCACGTGGCCAACGGGAAGAACACTTCACTCGCTTCATCGTGTCATCAAATATAAGGACCTTTTATCTGCTTGCCAGTTTCAACCCAACATGGCATACCAGGATTTTACCAAGCAAGTCACAGTGCTGTAATTGGAAAGCCGAACAATGGCATTGGCATCCCTTGGTCCACCAGATCCTCCAGAGATGCTCTCAGTAAGGGGAGTCCAGGATCACGATCACGGTAGCTTCCGCAGTACTTCCATTTAACCAGGACTCGTAACTGTTAACCCGCTTAAGAGAGGATCACCCGGACAACAGAGGTAAGGCAAGGCAAGGAGGCGCTCTGGAGCTCAAGCAGGAGCAGGGGGAGTGCAGAGCAAGTTCCGGTCAGAGAGAGCACCAGAGCTGGCCGCAGAGGCAGCTGACCTTGACCTGATATTCTGAGATCAGAATATCAGGGCAAGTAGTGGGCGAGTAGGTAGGAACATTAAGGTGAATTGTAATGTATGGCAGGCTAGTAACAGTGGGGTGATTTTAAAGCATTGGACTGCAGTCTCCCATCAGGGGGCGATTGCCCTCACAGCTCTTGGGAAGAAGCTGTTTCTAAGTTTATTTGTTTTGGCTTTGAGAAACCAAAACAAATAAACTTCTGAAGCATTTACCTGATTGGAGAGGGGCAAACAGTGCATTGCCTGGGTGGGTGGGATCAGTGGAGATGCGTCTGGCCCTGCTTTGGACTCGTTCTGCATAAATTGAGTCTAGATCCTGAGGACGGCATCTCCTGTGCTGTTCTCACCACTGATGCTAGCTCTTTCCTCTCCTGGACTGTGCAGCTCTACTAACATACAGTTATGCTGAGACATAACACACTCTCTATGGTAGCACTATAGAAGTTGTTTAGCATTTTAGTGGAAAGTCCAGACCTTTTCAGTTCCCTGAGGAAGAAGAGATGTTGTTGGGCCTTCTTCACCAGGTGGGAGGTGTTCACAGTCCAGGAGAGGTCGGAGGAGATGTGAATGCCCAGGATTCACATTCTAATGCTGTCATCACGCTCCACCACCTACCCCTGTATGTACCACCTACCCCTCTCGGACCTCCTGTAGTCTATTATTACCTGCTTGGTCTTACTGGTGTTCAAGATCAGGTTGTTCCTGGAACACCACTGTGTGAGATTGCTGACCTCATCCTTGTAGTGGGAATCATCATTGTTGGAGATGAAACCCGCAACAGTGGTGTTGTCCACCAACTTCACCACTGTGTTTGTGGGGTGGACAGCAGAACAGTCCTGTGTGAAAAGGGTGATGAGGGCTGGGCTAAGGATGCAACCCTGCAGCGTTCCTGTGTTGAGGATCAGTGGAGCAGATGTGTGTTTTCCTATCCACGCCACCTGGGGCTTGTTGGTGAGGAAGTCACTGATCCAGGAGCAGAGAGGTGTAGATAATAGGTTAGAAATGAGTGTTTTTGATAGGATAATGATTAACAACACAAGGTCGCAGCCACACAGAAATGATCTGTAAGACACAATATCAACCCATTCATCCCCATCTCAGGTAGGTCTCTTTTCCCATAGAAAACATGCAGGGAGAGTTGAAAAGTGGAGCGCATATGTAAGGACCCAGGAATCTGGATTAACTAGAGAGATTGTTCCAAAAGGGATTGGTCAAAGACCCATCCTTCTGTATTGTCCATCATTGTAAAATGGCATAGGTGAAGACTAGCTCCCATTTTATTCTAACTCTCAGCCCAGAATGTGCATTTTAAAACATTTTCCTAGTGTATTGTTTATTTTGGTTGTTTAAGCTTACCTTATTTTATGTTATTTTGTTAAAAGTAGTGAAATAAAATAAAAATCTCTCCTTCAGTGAGAGACGTTAAAAATGGAGATGCTTATTTTTTGCTTCAGAAAACAGTTGGTTTAGTGAATAAATCATAGTTAATTTCCCCCGTCACACTCCTTCCTCCATGTGTCTCCCGCTGAGGACAGAAAAATAGCCTCTCTGATTTAAACTTTAGAAATTGTCTTATCAGTCAGTGAGCTGATTGGGGCGAATGAAAGCATGACCTCCAGACGAAGAGAACCCCCAGATACACTGATCGTACCTGATAAAAGCTCAAGTAAGATGATACGCCACTCTCACAGAGACTTATCTCCAGGCACACCGATCACGACTGATAAAGTCATATGGGGATAAGTGGGACCAGTGAAGTGGCAAACAAGCATCCTTAGACTTATTCTATTCATACTTGGAGCAAGAGGGATAGAAGGGTGGACTGTTAAACAGCTAACAACAGCCATTAGTACTACTCTGACTTTCAGGCTGATAGTTGGCAGCCAGACTCAATGACTAACCTACTGACTGATAAGAATGGACAAGAATAAATGGATTGATTATAAATAAATAAAAATGTTTTACCCTAACACACTCCTTTTAAGCCTTCAGGTATTAAGGGGCTTAATTCTTACAATAATGTATTTGTTGAAAAAAAATATCGTTGGAACATCAATTAAGAAAATAACAAATTTTCTGCAAAATAAACTGTGGTCAAGGAGATCAATAAAATCCCTCTTCAAATACATTTTGATTTCATCTCTCTATTATTTGAGAAAACCCAGAACTGGCTGGAGGGAATCCCCAAAGTGAGTTGGAGCATGTCACTGCGCCAATCTCAGATAAGTGGAAAAGGATGGCTAGATGGATATTTTTTGAGAATAATTTTGTTTAAACATGGATTAGATTTAGAACGATCAAAGGTGTCTGTCAAAGGCATAAGTATACAAAAATATACTACAGAACATGCTTTGTCTATGTCCTCCACTGTGTACAAGGCGTCAAATATGTCTCTGATTGTGAAGGATTATCAGACACAAAAAACATCAAAGTGGTATATGGTGATCAGAAGTGCAAAGAAGCAGGTCGATTTTTGCAAATGTTTGTTTCAGATTCAGCTTCGTGATTTTAAAGTTCAACAATGTTCCAGGACATTATCTCTATGCAGGTTTCTTGTCCTTGTAATTTGCACCTCATTGAAATGGCACAGAGATAAAAGGCATAAAAAGCTTAGTTGAACCTTCTAATTTTCTCAAGTGTCGCCAGCTTGAATGAATAGAAGGCAGTGGATGCATTGCAGCAGTAAAATATAGATTTACAATAAACCTTTGTCCGTTGTTTCCTCCTTTGTACGATCCTGAAACAAAAACTGCTACCAATTGTGTAAAAGTATCTAATTACTAAGAAATATGGGGTAAAAGTACACATGGAGGTCGACGGTGAGTAGATGCACTATTTGAAGGCAGAAAAGAGCCAGTTTTGGAGTTTCATAATTTTTAAAATAAGACAAAGATTAGAGAAGAAACTGAAGATCAGAAACTAAGAATGTAACAGGACGTCATCAAAAGTGGAGAGTAAACCATTTATCACAGTGTGATGAAGAGGAAAAGGTGAAATAAGTTTGACCATGTGCAAAAGATAACTTTCCCCTTCTCTTTCATTTCTGCTTGACTGCTCCTGGATGGAGGAAGAATAAGAGAGAGAGGAGATGGGAGAAGAATAGAGGGTCACCCTAAACAGTGGGGGCTTTGTAGGCACTTATCAGGCGGATGGCAAAGCTCTGGACCCAAAGAGGAGATAAAATGAATAGAAAATGCACATAGGAGTCCATGTTCCTGTGTGCGTGTGTTGAACTAGGGAGGGGAATGAAAGATAAGAGACAGGATTCAAGTAGAGATGATCCATGAAAACTGTAAAGTGGTAAACTGGAATGAGAACAAATATGAGGCATTGCCACATGTACATTACTTTATCAAACTATATCTTCGGGTGAGAAAAGGAGTCAGACGTTCAAGGAGAAATATCTGATATGGAGTGAGATGAGACTGAAAACAAATGTAGTAAGACCAAAAATGGATTGGGTTAACCATTAATGTCCATATATATATATATATAGAGAGAGAGAGAGATGAATACCAGGACAGAAAGGCAGGAGTAATGTAAGTAAAGTGATTTTCTTGCTGTGTTTGCTGCTTAATCTTTAATCCAGTCTCTTCCCAACTTAAAGAGGATAAAACCCAAACACACAGTCAGCCTATAGCTTACAGCTCCCCAGTTCCTCGCAGCAGGCCTGCTGAGAGAGGTCATGTCAGACATCAGCTCCCGTCGCGTCAGTTCTTTTTCTCCCACAGTTCAACACAGCTGAGGATGTCATCCCAATAACCTCCCTCCTCCCATAAAAAGGGAACCAGTGAATGACCCCTAACTTTCACACAGACATAAAAATAAACATGGTTATGATGCATGCTTATTAGTCAAAATCCACACGCACTCCTTGCCGAGCCCAGTCGCACACACGTATTTAGACGTATCGGGGTCTCCGAGGAGTCCGACCCCCAGCTGGTGCCGACCAGCAGGGGAGCTGATCTTGTGCTGACATTCCCATCAAAGCCTTCTAAATTTCCTCGTAAGTTTAAAGAATGAACAGAATGCTACACAAACAGACACACACAGGGACACAAACACACTGGAACTCACACCTTCATTGCTGTCAAAACTAGTCTAACACTGGAAAGGCTTTTAGTTTACTTCACACCCAAAACTTCCGTCCCCCTTGATAACCTTGTATACATACAACGTGTTTCTTTGGTGCATTAAAAAACTTGGAAAATGTGATTAACTTAAAATGATCTTAATATTTTCGCCTTGGGAAATGCTAGAATTGTTTGTGGCATAGATTTAAAAAGGGTCTGGAAGCATTTCAGTCTATAGTGACATGATAACATCACAGTTTCAGCCGAGGTAATGCTAATTCTCCTGCGTCCCCACATCCAAAAAGTGCTTCATTGGAGTATAGTGAAATAACTGTTGTGTTTAAGACAACAGCTTGAGATTATTTATGCTTTGTGAGATGTTGCATTTGCCAATGATAGATGGTGCAACTCTTGGTATTTATTGTTGCATTCCATTTGCAGTTGGAACTCAGATATTCTGGCTTCCCATCAGAAAAATCAACTTTAAAAGCCACCATAGTCGGACTTTCCCTTCGGAATGTTGGTGAAATTTTTTAACGCCTATTGTTGGATCCAACAACAGTAAGCTGTGAAAAAACATGTTTATTTTACAAGACATAGTTGTAAGAGTGCACCTAAAATCACTGTTACGTGTAGCAGCAGCAACACTGAACCGAACAAAGTAAAAGTGGTGTTTGCATATGGGAAGTATAGCTTTAAAGGACGTTTATAAGCAGTACGACAGGTTACCTGGTAGTCGCCATATTGTAATCCTAACTTTGTGTTTTTGCCTTTTATTTTGGAATCCGAACCTCTCCAGCTGTGTTAACTGGAAAGCTGTCTACTCGGGTTTACTCCATTCCAAGCTCCTATTTTGGGTTTCCGAAGCAAATGGAATGCAACATTTCGATCAATGAGTTGTTTCGTAGTAAGGACATTGAACTGCTTGCTGTTGCTGGAGGCCATGCTCTTTATTGTGGGAGTTTATGTACCCTTTGCAGTAACAGTGTATGTTGTATGACTAGCAGACTCCAAATACAGCATCCCCATTTTAATCTTGTGTTCCTGTTCTCCACTCTCTCCACCTTCACCCAGTATGTTACCTGCTGCACCAGAGAGACTAAAACACTGGACTTACTGAAGAAAGTGAAAACTGAAAATAGTTTAGTGTGGATGAATGTTCTGAACAGGTTTTTAGGCCGGCTCGACCAGACACTCACCACTGCCTTGCCTAGTGTCCCCTGCTGCAACTCTTTGACAACTGTCTACTTTTCTTTCCAGAACGTTACACCTCTCAACTCTAAGCCACCACATACCCCTTCCATTTCAGAGAACTCATCCCACAGTCCACTACCCCACCACCAACCAGTCCCTCTCAACACTTGAGATGAGGAACATGCGGTGAGAGGCTTCAGGTCCAGATAGCATCAGCCTCCTGAGGTCCCAAGCAGATCAGCTGTGTGGCATCATGATACATGTTCAACATGAACCTGATGCTGGGTAAAGTGCCACTGCTAGGGAAGACCTCCTGTTTGGTACCAGTCCAGAAGACATCACATCCAAAGGACCTCAGCAGTTACAGGCCAGTAGCATTGAGCTTGCATCTGATGAAAACTCTTGGGAGGTTGGTACTCAACCATCTTCGCCCCTGGTCAGGTCTCAACTACCAATCAGTAATTGGGTAGATGGCGTCATCATCTACCTCCTGCACTGAGCACTGACCTACCTAATAACGCTCACAGCACTGTGAGGATCATGTTCTTTGATTTCTTCAATGCTTTTAAAACCCTCTACCCTACAGACTTCTCCATGACACAGGACTTTAGACTGACACAAAGTGGCCCCCATAGACACAGTTGCAAGCTTGCAGCTTATCTGCAGCTCAAATGAAGTGGTTAGATCATGGGGAAGGCCAGCTTTGTTCTCCTCTGACCTTTAACATTAACAAGGCCTTTTTTCCACACAACCACTGTTTACTGGACATTTTTTTTCTCTTTTTCAGGCCATTCTCTGTAAACCAGAGAGATGTGAGACACAACCTCAATAGATCAACTGTTTATTAATGGACCCAGACCAGTGAGTCTGGCATCCTTAACTGTCATATGTTTAAGGTTAACTGATTTATTCCACATTCTAATAATCACTTTAAACTTTAGCAATCTGTCTTCCCCATGGCTAGATGCCTTAATGCGCTGAGATTCTGCCATGCGACTGACTGATTCTCTATTTGTGGTAACAGGCAAATGGACATATATACCTAATAAAGTGATCATGACGTCACTGTGTACTATGACTGTATGCAGACTAAACACAGACTCATAGGTTAGTGTTAAATGTTTGTCTGCAAGAGAAGTCAGGTACCCTGCTTCAAAGCAAAGACAATATTCCAAAGCCATGAAGGTTTAGTGAAAGTAAATCTAGATCAAGTTAAAAAGTTACTTAAACTCTACTAGCATAGTTTATATACATGGATTTGATTGGCTGGTGAACATGATTATATAATGAATAGGCTGATTTAAAGTTAAAACACTGAATCAAACAGTGGAAACTGAAGACGTAAGGCTCAGTTTAGGCATAATCCCACCAAACAAACCCTCAGTTTACAGACTAGAATAATAAATCACGTATAACATATTACGTCTAGATGACAAAGACGTAAATGGCATCATTTCATTCAAATGACTGCAGACTAGAGAAAATGCAAAGACACACAGAGTCACCTCCATTCTATCTGAATAATGTTGTGTTGGGCTGCCTGGGGACCGGCCATTGTCCTCCTGTCTTTGAGACTGTCTCCTTTTGCTTAATTAAAACACTAAAATTATGCAACAAAATGCAAAAATGTCACCATAGCCAATGATTTCTGTATTTACTGAAAACATTATGGATGATTAAACGTTTAAGAAATTCAACATTTGAGTCAAAAGCAAGTTTGATAATAATGATGACCCTTAATTATTACTGAGGATGCTTCCATAACCTAGTAAATACAGAGATAAGTGCAGTAAATGTTAACCTTATAAAGCATACAGGAGTTTTTCTGAGATATAAAAGTAATTATTTGTCTGATTACAGAGTGAAAACAGGGGGACAGCATGGAGGAATGCAGCGCTAACAAAGCTTAGTTTGACTGATGTTCTGTAAGGCAGCCTGTAGGATCCTTCTTTGTCTCCCTCAGGATTGGTGTGTTGTCTCGGCTGCTCCTTGCCATCACCTCCAGCAACATGGGAATTCTCCCCTGCTGCTGTTTCTCTTTGCCTGCAGAGAGAAAGAGTAGATAGATGAGTGATGACTAAACAAAAGCACCACAAAGGAAGTCAAACGAGTGGTTGATGCGTTTTCCGACAGCAGCTCTCCTAGAGGTGCTTTAATGCAATCATTGTGAATTGTTCTTAAGGTATAACATTTGGATTATAATGCATTAAAGCCCCTGTGTGACAGATTTACTTCCATCTAGTGGTGCGCATAGTGAATTACAAACGACCAAGAAGCGTGCTCCAGTGCCTCATCGTTAAGCACGTAATAACTACAGAGGAAGCAGAGGAGTGTCATAAAATGTGACAACGTCAACATCCTGCACGAGTTCAAGTGTCCCGTCAGGTGGCAGGTCGCTAACAAACAAACAAGCTGTCTCTGCCGGCAGGACAGAGTAGTTGCTAGACTACACTGCCCTGTTTCTAGCATAATGCCAAAATAAACGTCACTGTTATTTTGAATTAACTAACCTCTCCAGCAGAAAGCCTGCAACCTCCGCATCACATTTGAAGCCCCGCTCCCTCTTGAATTGGCTCCACCTGGTAATACCTACAGTGATGTAGACTCTCGTTTTCTCCTGGTTATTGCTTCGTTTTCTTTTCTTGGTTACTTTCTCTTCCCTCTCGCTGGGCAAAGAGTATGGATGGTCCTCCATTTCAACAGAAAACGGTAAATAGAATGATCTACGGTCGTCTTTGCTTGTTTAATGCTCCTCCACCGACAGCACGTCTTCATATAGAATTAAAACATTTAAGGCTAACAAGTTTGTCCCCTTTCTGCTACTGTAATCAAAAATGGCAACTCAACATTGCGTCTTTATTTGGGTGCACAGCCAGCTATGTTTTTATAAACAGTTCATTCTAAGCCATTGCAATGCTTTTGTTTTTTATGTGATTGTTATTAGACTTTGTTAGAATTTGTATTTATGAAAGCAATACTTGATTTTGCTAATAAAAAGCCAAATTAGTTACACACTGTCCCTTTGAGTACAGCGACCTTTACAACTCCTGGTAAAATTGCGTGAGAAGCCACAAAATAAATTGGTCTTATATTGTGTTCATAACATCTGACGCTAAACCTTTTACAAAGAATCCAGCCTTTTATTGGAGAGCATTTATTTACCGTTGGGAGGGCAGGATACCAAATTGGCTCAGAACAATTCTTATAAAATACACCTATCACTGCTTTTTTTAAAATTCTTAAATTATCCTTTTTGCGCTGATCCGTGTTGAGGAACTTTTAATCAGTAATCTGTGAGATTGTTTTACTAAGGTGAAATATTTATGTGAGACAAAGGCCTTTTTTCCTCTCAGACACTCTTCAAAATGACTGTAGAACAGGCATCAAGTACAGCAGATCCATGTTGTGTCATGAAACGAAGGACTTGGATTTTGTTTTGTCACTTTGTTTTTGTGTTCTGTGTCATTTTGGTTTTATTTTACATTGTAGTAAGTTCGTCCTGGTCTTTTCTGTATTCCTTTACACACACTGTATTTTTCAGTGGTCTTCTTCTTTAGCTATGTCCCTCTGTGTTTCTTTGCAATGTTTATATAGTCTCTGTTTCATTCCTTCCTTTCCATTCTCCCTTTTTGCTCCAGTTCAAGCTCCCTCTCAGCTCTTCCACATTCACGTAATGAGATGGCTTTTCATTGTTCAACTAATCCTCTTCCTCAGTACTTATACTCATTATTTACTTGTGGTCACTGCTAGGTGACCTGTTTCCATACTCATGCCTCGCTGGTTTGCTCCTTGTCATTTATCTTTGAGACATCTTCTTCTTGCCTGCCTCCTGCATGTTCTTGGGACTCTAGAGGTACTTTTTAAAGAACAGGTTTTATTAGGACACTCTAGATAACTGTGCATCATCAAAAATCTGCCAAAACCTTTTCAATTGCTTTATTGACTTTGAAATGATTAAACCCTTTTGAAATTTGCCAAATAGTTGTTGACACTGCCTAAATGTGCAAGGCTGGTTGTGCACATTTAGTTTTGCAGTTGGCTTTGCACAACAATAGTTAACTACTTATCACTTTGAGAACCCAGCTGCTGCAGGGAATCAAAATGCAAAGTCATGTTGTTGGTATAATTTCTCCAGCTGAAAATGGGAAGTTGTTCAGAGCTGAAGGATGAATTCATGGTGCTCATTGCAAACACATTCTCAAAGAAACCAGTTCCATTGTTAAGTTCATATCAAATAATACAGAATGCCACTGAACATAATTTACCATTTCAGTTCCCAAAGGTGTCAAGAGTATTAGAAGACTTACACATAACTGTCCATTTGATAACTATTTGATATACTGGGAATTTCTTTGTCTGTTTTTGGCCACTCAGGACTTATTTGTTATTTTTAACATCAAACACTCTTTACCCACTGAGAAACATTTTATTTCAGATTTTGCATGTGTGTATTTCTTAGGACTGGAAGGGTGTTGCATCCCAGACACGTTACCACGGCGACAAGGTGCTCCCTGCCGCCGTCGGGTCTCGGCCAAGTTGGGCGCCATGGTGGCTGGGTGGCTACAGACACTGTGACGACACCACTAGGACACCATGGATGGGTCACATTTACAAATCACACATACGGACATGTGCATGTGAAACCAAGCCTTGCACTTAATCTATAAGGATTTGCGCTTGCAAGCTTTTTACATGTTGTAAATGCCTAATCCTAGACATACAGTTTCAGAAATAAGCAAACGTGCTACATCTACTTTTGGCCATGCATAAACATGTGTGTTAATGCATTTGCTGTTGAAGTTCTGCTGACCATCTACTTTCTGAAGCATAGAGACGTTGCTACCTGCTTTGCTTTAAGAGAATAACTTTCTTTTATTTTCTCAGATACAAGTGGCAGCAAAAACATCCACAACATGGTCACTGTACTGTTTTATGTGTGTGTGCATGTCTGTGCTGTGTGCGTATCCGTGCATGGCAATGACCATGGTAGTGACGGTTTTGGGACAGCCTCGTGATTTATCTATCTGTGCACATGCGGCTGGCTGTCTATGTGTTTGTCTAAACCCACCGACCCAATAGTATCGGACAAGCATCTGCAAACAAAGTTTAAAAAAGCAGCATGAATAAAAAAAAACGAAACATCTATCATAAATTACACGTAAGACACATACACGAAGACATACACCCACACATAACTTGATTGGGAGACAGAGGCGAAGCAAGGAGCCACAGTTTGAGCTTCCTGCTGCGAGGGGTCATGACCCCTATCAGACTCTGTGTCAGTCCGCCTATTGTGTCCACGGCCAAGCGCTAACACACATACATACACACGCTATGCTATAACTTACATGGTCTCCATGACAATGGTTAGGGCGACAGTAAGGCGGCGGGAAGGGGCTGTATTGGCAGCTGAGATGTTCGACTGAAAAGGCCTCACCCAATCATCATCCTTCAGCCACTGTACTGATAGCAATCTGTAGGCGTGATCACCTCTATGAGAGGGAATCTTGTACATCACACTTGTTTTCAGATAATTTGCCGCAATGGATGGTGCAAGCAAAATTATGAAATTAACACATTTTGGAAGATACAACATTTAAATAAAAACACCCTAAAATATGATTGATAAGTTTGCAATGTTAGCTCAAGCTTCGAGTTAGTATGTAACCAAATTGACCTTTGTGTGGACATGTGTTTGTTTTTGTGTGTGTGTGTGTGTGTGTGTGTGTGTGGGAGGGGGTGGGGCGGTTGCCATTGACTTTGACTTTGACCTGCTACAATGACAACTTTGGAAAGTCACATCAGTTTGATTAAATCCATAGCTGACATTCAACAGGAATGTGTTGAACTTATATTTACTTTAAAGTAGGTCTTACTTGATGCAAATATCTTCATGTCAACAACTGCTGCTTCAATTCTTCCTAAATGTATACATTTATTTTAGCACTCACCTTTCGCATCTTTCCACTTTTTAAATGTTAATATCTTTTCCAGTTCACTTAAGGTATTTTTGCAGCAGCAGTGCAATGTTGACAGTTTAGAATTTGCTCTTTATGAGATTACTGAATTCAAGTAACTGACTCAGTTTCTATAAACCAACAGCATTGGGGATTTTTTTAAGCAGCAGGTGCATTGCATAAGTCTTTTTGGTCAAAGTAATGATTAAAATTTGCATAATTTTATTTTAGATTTTTCATCAGTGCATGCAGCCCAAATTTTGCTTGAAAGAGGCAGGTCACATTTCAGCAGGTAAGCAACACTTTCTTATCCTGTTGAATCTGCTGCCCCCTTTTGTTGGATCACAGAGTTTTGTGGTTGTCTGTCTGTGCGCCATCTTATGGACAAATGACATTCATTGATGCTGACTCAGAAGTGATAAAAACTGCAAGTTTATTTTATAGCAAATTTCAGTAACATGAATATTCAAAGTGCTGTACATGAACAGAACATAAACATTACAGAGGAGCGCACATCGCAACGGAATGTATAATCAAAATACAAAGACGAATTGATTTCCTTGATATCATGTTTTATCAAATCAAATCAAATGTATTTAGGCTTATGTAGCATATTTAGTAACAACTGCTTTCCCTGCACTCAAATGCAACAAATTAGGGTTAGGGTTCAATGGGTTACATCATGGTTTTACATAATAAATTTGTTTTTTTAAACATACTTTTTTTTTTTACCACGAAAGCAACGGTTTTGTTAACATGAGCAGCCTCTAACTTTGCTTTTCGTGTAAATTACGTCCTCTGTCCTCTTTGCTAAAACTATAAATACTATTATAAATGTAAATATATTGGATGAATGGACGACGAGTTGTCTGAAAGCGGAATGGAACAAACGCGGAAGTACTCTGCAGAGTACTATCTTGTTCCAAGAGTGTAAATCCCTAAACCCCGCCCATTTGTGCCGCTGAACCAATCATCGGTTCCTCCTAGCCGCCCCGTAAGCGGGAAACCGGCTTTTCGCGGTGCGGGGCGCAGGAAATTCACGTGTGGAAATTATTTGCACGTTTTATTTATGAAACGCTCGACTTATAGCTTGATTTGAAACTACTGTGGTCCGAAACGGAGCGGTGACAAAGCTCGAAACTCGCCCTCTGCGCTGCACTTTCCTCCCGGCCCTTACGCTAACGCTACGCCTGACTCTCAGTTAGCCGGATCGTCACGTTAGCTCGCGGGACGTAGACCATCATGCGCTAGACACAACAGAGAACATACTGGCTGAGTAGAAACGGACAAAGGGCTGTCGCTGACAGACACGGGCAGAGAAGACTCCCCCCAAATGAGTCGGTTCAATTTAGACCGTTTTCGTTTCGAGAAGAAGGCGCCTAACAAGGACCCGGGTTGCCTGTCCAAAAGTCCGGATTCTGAAAAGGAGAACGAGCCAGGTAACCAGCAAGAAACTAGCATGCAATGTTGTTAGCCAATTCCACCAGGGATGCAAACACTGTGATGCTTCCTCAATATGACACATGATTTTTTTAATAATATACGTTTTATAGCCGCGTAATATTTTTAAGGTGAGTTTATGTTCCCGTGGTGCTCGCTTTGCAAAGCCAACATGCATTAAAAACGCATCTAGTGCACACGTTGTCTTAAGTAAAAAATTTAAATTGTCATCTTTAAATGTATGGAAATAAGGATTAAGATTATCATAACTGCATTTTGAACAATAGATTTTAAATGCCAGCTTTGCAAGTGAACGCCATGCGCTGACATGAATCTGCTTGTCATCAATTTTTTTTTTTTTTACCTCTCAATGCGTTTCAGCTCCAGCTAAATCCTTCAAAGCCACGCAAAAGTCCCACGCACGGGGAGTGGTTTTTGAAGAGGTCCTCTCCATAGATCTGGAGGAAAATCCAGGAAATCTAGATGATTTCCTGACCGAGCCAAACACAAAAATGCCATTAACCAAGAAAAACAAGTACGTGCTTCTTTGCAAAATCGGATATGGGTATTCAACCTGTGAAATACGGATGAAATTGATCTGATAAAGTCGTTTTCTGATTATAGGAAGCCACCCAAAGATGAAGTATCACATTATACAGATGATGAGGAGGAGGAGATGGAGGAGAAAATAAGCAAACTGCTGGAAATGTTTCCTCAGTTGACAAGAACTGAAGTGCTAGAGGTAAGGCTGGACCGAGCTGTGACTTCTTGTCACCATTTAAATTACGTAAAAAAAAACATTTTATAGCTCTAGACTACTGTTTAGTTTAGGTTAATCGAAGGAGTTCACAAAAAATTGGCCATTGTTAAAGAGTAACTCACCCCAAAATCTTTTTCCCCCTCTTTCTTTTGCAGATAAACTGTGTAAGTTGGGTCAAAGGGTGCTACTTTAAAGGAGCTATAAGTAAGATGTTTACGGCAAAATAAACCTAAATCATTCTCATTTGTCACCTGGGATGGACCTCTCCATCAACAACTTCTTAGTCACATTTTTCTCCTTTCAAACTTAGAGGTATGGTCCAGAACTACTTTGGTCAGGAGTGTAGCCCGTGTTTACTTCCTGGTTCCTCAGCCAATCGTATGAGATTTTCCATGGTTCCCAAAACAGAGCACAGCATTTGACATCTTATCATGGCAAAAGAGCAGCAGTCTGCATACATGGAAGCCAGTAAGAGAAGCGGAGCAGAAATAGAACAGAATACAACATCATGTATCTCTCCAGTGTTAGTAAAAATTCAGAAGGGTTTCTCACCGTTTAAAAACAGCATATTAGATTGTTGTGGTACAAGCTGTTGTACCAATTTGAGCCACAAGGTGTCAGTTTTACTTATAGCTCCTTTAATGTTACGGTGCCATTTTTTACATTTTGATGTGAACCTATTTAGTTCTGCATTATTTGTCTTAAAGGTGCCATGGCATCACCATATAAGCCATTTCATGTTGTTGAAATTGTTACATGTGCTAATTCTCCAAAGAATTCCATTTAAAAAATAACGGCAGCTTGTTGTTTTATGAGGCCAAACCAAAAAAAGTAAAAAACAAAGCAACTGGACTTGTTACCCGTAGTAGAAAACGTTTCGCTTCCTCTCCAGGAAGCTTTCTCAATTCAAAAAGTCTGGAGTAATGTGGAGTAACGGTACTCCACATTACTCCAGACTTTTTGAATTGAGAAAGCTTCCTGGAGAGAGAGGAGGCGAAACGTCTTCAACTACGAAAAACAAGTCCAGTTGCTTTGTTTTTTACTTTTTTTTTTTGGAAAAATCAATGTTATGGTTTTATGGCTGGTGGAAGCGTTTGTGTTGCAGGATGTTGGACAGGCGAGGCTAAGCTGACCTAAGGCTTTAACCTGGTGGCGAAATTCAACACAATGGGACCAAAATAAAAACCCACTTAGACCGTGCTGCGATCCCAGCTCCATATTCCCGCCACAGGAATTTGCAGCTGGGATCCAGTTCTTCGGCGAGGTGACTGCGGAGGACCGCAGTGGAGAGTTCGCTCTCCCAGGCAGCGAGAGGAAAATCACGCTGACAGCGGTTTAGCTTTAGTTAGTCAGCTGGAATTTTCAGTTACAAGCACACCTTCCTTACGTTTGACAGCATTTAGAAATAAAATAACCTTCCGGGTAATGACAGCGTTGTGGTCGCCACCTTCTGTGTCGGTACAGACTATTTTTTTTTTTATCCTTTTGTTCGAAAAGGGACTTGAATCCCCCCACAGGAAAGTCCTCATAAACTTTTCTGTGTTTCTCTCGTCCTTCGGTAATCAGTGGAGACTTCATGCATTTCGGACCACCCTAGAGCAGGTGCTTTGGTGCTCACTGTAGACATTCACACGGCCTCATCAGTTCACAACAGACCACATTATACCCCCAAAACCTCAGAAAAATGGAATTTGTTGTCATGGCCTTTAAAACCTTCCTAGTTCTGCCCTCTTAGAGTTGAACAGTGGCTATTGCAGACAAATCTTCCTATTGGTTCACACGGTACATGCTTCCATCATCCTGGCTCCGTGTTCGGGTATAAACACAACTCAGTCAGACACGCTCTCGTAGCGACTCAGGAGTTAGACTCACTGGTATTGATCAACAGTTTTGAGCGTTTGTTACTGCTTTGAACTAGGGCTGAACAATTAATCGCATTTTCAATATAATCGCGATTTAAAAAGACGCAATTTCCAAATCGCAGTGTCTGCAATTTTTGGCTATGTAACAATCAGGGAATTAGACACGTCCACTAGGTGTTGGTAAAATGTTTAAAGTGGGTTTGCCTCCACATGGAAGGGAAGACAGTTGCAGCAGTGAGATCATTTAATTTTATTACTTGTTTTAGAGTTTATATAATCATACATAGCATTAAGTACAGGTCAATCAGTTTAATACATAGACTTACTTGTTGGTTGCACTTTATGTTCAACAAGGATTGATGTCCAAATAAATTAAAAGCTGTTGTCTTGAACAATATTCTGATTAATAGAAACATTAAAAGTTCTTGTTTTAATAGTCCTTGTTTACAAACATCTTTATTTAGAGGCCATTTTTGTTGCTTGTGGTTAACGCAGAGAAAAGTCAAAATTGCAATTTTGGTTGAAATATATCGTTGGCAGAACGCAATCATTTCTGCTCTGAGTTTAGATGCTGTGGGTCTTTTAGCAACTAATCTGCACGGCGAGGAAACAGATTGATTTGTTGTTTGTATATGTTTAAAAAGACAGGATAAATTAAACTGGGGAAAAAAATCGCAATATTAAGAAAAAAAATTGCAATTAGATTATTTTCCAAAATCGTTCAGCCCTACTTTGAACGTCAGCCCATGTTAGCCACGACGCTGCTAACATCACTTTAACATACAGAAACCCCACCCATGCTGTCCTCCGCTGTCTCGGGCATCGCTGAGTCAGCACCTTCTCCTCAAAAAGACCACCAGATCACGCTCCACGTTCCAACACGTCACTTTCCCATGTCCTGACCACAGCCTCTACTGTTTTAGAGTTAGAAAAGTAATCAAATGATTAGCAACAGGGTGGGAGGTGTTTTTGGACTGATTCAGCATGAGAGAAAAATGAACAGAGGATGGTGACGAATTGGTTTTCTTATCATGCATACCAGAGATTTCAGCTTTTTGGAACCGTCTTTAAAAAAAATTAAAGTCTTAACAGCTGCAAAATCATGACATCTCATCCCTGGACGGCGTACAGAGGCTGTTGGGGTTTTAGAAGAACTAAACACTTGGACAATTTACTGATGAAGAAATGAGTAATTGGAAGGGTTTTCTCCTTGGCGTCGCATGTTTTCCTGCATGAATCCAGATCCTTGGCTGTGTGCAAAACTTTCCCTGAGGAGAGAGAGGCACAGCTCCTCCCCTCCTCTTTTTTTTTTTTGGTCTACGAAAGAAAAGGGGGTCTCTGGGTAAATAAGGCTGGAAACCACTGGTTCTGTATGCTGGTCTTTTGAAGAAAATTATTGTTTATCTTTTAAAGTTTATCTCGATGTGTTTTCCGACATTTTCAGGTCACTGGGAGTACAAGCACGTTGGAAGGCGCTGTAGCTGTCTGCCTTTTAAAATTTGGGGACAAAGAAGGTAAATAGTTGTCTCTTAATTCTTAGTCACGTTTTAAGCGCAAAAACAACACAGTGTATTAAGGAGGACTTGGATCAACCTAGTGTTCAAATCCATAAAAAGCAGTAGAGCAAATATTTTAAATGCAGAAAAGGGTCACTGTAGAAACCTCGACCTGAAGGCTCCTTGGTTACAGACTGTTTTGTCAGCCACTCTGCCTCTTTGGATGACGCCGCCTGTTTGTCCTCTCAGCTCCAAGCGAAGAGCGGAAGAGAAAGCAGGACGAATCCAGCTGTTCTCAGGACAGAGGTGATATTCACCCGAGTAAGAAAAGGAAACTGTCGGCGGTAAGAAAACGGTTCGTTTTTGATTAACTTTAAGGATCTAAAGTGGACAATACGGTTTCTGACATTTAGGCATCATTTCATCGTAAAAGGTCTCTGATGAAGAAGACGCCACGGGGAAAGAGCCAAGCTGGGAGAGGCAGGAGGCCATGGTGAGAAGACTCCAGAAAGGCTTTCCTGACCAGGACAAGGAGGTGAAGACATGCACCAAATCTAAGTTCATTTAGCTCTTTTCTTTTCTGTTCTTTTTCTCTTTTTTTTTTTTTGGAGCCAGCTTAGTTGGAATCTAGTTTTTCTTTCTTGGTCACATGAGTAGGTGTAGTGCCTCTAAACCAGTCAGCGTTTTAGGTGATTTCTCACAAAGCACAATTGTAGTAAATTGAAAACAACTGAAAGAAAATGTTTTTTTTTTTCCATTTCCCTGATGGTGTTTTTGATCAAGGAGTTGAGGATGGTGCTTCAGGAGCACGACTGGGACGTGGAAGAAGCTCTGCAGGTTCTACAGATGTTCTCCGAATCAGGTGCGAGTCCGACTGACTGTCTGAATCGTACCACATTTTCACTCTTTCTGTTGACACTTAACTCGGATTGCAGTCGCCTTGATTGACTGAAACGTTCTCTTATGTATTTCGTTGCTAGATAATAGTACCAACGTAGTTACTCCGGAAGAGCGGAAATCGAAAGGCAAAGACGGGCCGACCAGCGACCACTCAGCGGACAACACTGAAACAGATGGGGACTTCACAGATGATTCAGGTGCAGAGCTTTTTTTGGTTTGAATATATATATATATATATATATATATATAAATAAATAAATTTATTTTTGTTTTACATTATTTCCTTTAATTAAATGTTTACATTTAATAGCTTCACTCACCAAACCACATTTTTCCTATTTTTAGAAGAACCAGAACCCAGGAAACAAAGGAAAATCACAGAATATGCATATTCAAAGGCCCGTGAGCATACGGACGGGGAAAAGGAGAACGTTTGTGAGGATCCTCCAGACCGTGAAGGCGTTGGCGAGGCAGACGGGGCTAGCACAGACGGCACGAAGGACAGCGAAGACGAGTCTGACTCAGAGGACCACAAAAGCACCAAAATTAAAGCGGGCATTTACACCACCAACCTGTGGACTTCTTCCTCGTCATCCTCCGTGAGGCAGACCTCGCACGGTTCCGCCTTGAAGCCTTCGTCTTCCTCCTCAGCCGCCCGGGTTTTCCCCAAATTTTCTAGCGACACGGGTTTAGCTAAGAAGCAAACGGCGGAGAGGAAGAAGGCGGCACAGGCCACCAGCGAGCAAGTCAGCTCTGACGACGGGGAGGACATGACCAGCGAGTTCGAGGATTCCGACAGCGAGCTGGAGGCCGACGACGGCAAGACGGACGTCCAAAAAGAGATCCTGGCGTTTTTACAGAGCGCATCCATAGATGAGCTGTCGCTGATCTCTGGCTGTTCTATCAAAAAGGCCCAGAGGATCGTGGAACTGAGACCCTTCGGCAGCTGGGAATCCCTGGTAAGATCTGTTGTTTGTTGCAGCAGAGGCTGTGAAATCCTGTATAACGTGTACATCATTATTACTGGAAATGCTTCCAAGCAAAACGCACAAGGTGGGCAATGTTGATCAGCAGACAGCTCTCTGGGCTGATGGATAACGAAGCAATGAAACAAGCTAGTTGCTTGGACTATGAAGAAGGGCTATGAGGTGAGGGAGAGACGGGTATTTTCTAGGGCTGAACGATTTTGGAAAATAATGTAATTGCGATTTTTATTTTCTTAATATTGCGATTTAATGCGATTTTTTTTTTTAAATTTATTTATTTATTTATTTATTTTTTATTTTTTTATTATTTTTTTTTTCCAGTTTAATTTATCGTGTGATTTAAAATATATACAAACAACAAATCAATTTGTTTCCTTGCCATGTGGATTAGTTGCTAAAAGACCCGCAGCATCTAAACTCGGAGCAGAAATGATTGCGTTCTGCCTACAATATATTTCAACCAAAATTGCAATTTTGACTTTTCTTCTCATTAACCACAAGCAACAAAAATGGCCTCTAAATAAAGATGTTTGTAAACAAGGACTATTTTAAACAAGAATTTTTAATGTTTCTGTACTTAATGCTATGCATGATTATATAAACTCTTAAACAAGTAATAAAATTAGATTATCTCACTGCTGCAACTGTCTTCCCTTCCATGTGGAGGCAAACCCACTTTAAACATTTTACCAACACCTAATGGACGTGTCTAATTCCCTGATTGTTACATAGCCAAAAATTGCAGACTGCGATTTGGAAATTGCGTTTTTTAAAATCGCGATTATATTGAAAATGCGATTAATTGTTCAGCCCTAGCTGACAGCGTGTCCCGTCACAAACGTGATCAAATTATTTTGCACAGCGCACCTTAGTGCGATGATAGAGGAATGTATTGTCGTTGTTTTTAGAGCAATAAGATGTATTGCTGCAACCTTCTGTGATCCGCTACCTTTCCTCCAAAGACGCTCGCAGCAAAGCACAGCTACCATGAATAAAGTGTCGTTTTGGCCACATTAACGTGGGTGAAGTGATACGACGGCGCATGTTGCCCCTAACTTAGACACGCAGTGTTCATCTGCTGTATTTATCAACTTTTTTTCTGTTATTCCTGGACGCATTTGAATTATTTTAAAATTGATGGTGGGCAAAATAAAATTTCTGTTGGGCTGTTTCCAAAGCCGTGTTTCCGTCAATTCCAGCAAAATTCTAATTAACACCCTAAAATATAGCTAAAATGTTTTTACGCTCGCTTGAGGTGGCTTTTGACTTTTCCGAAAAAGAGTAAATGCGCTAAAGAGGAGATGGCAACATATTTGTTGAATCAGTTCTGCTGTAGCGAACATGAACCCCACATGAATGATCAGCTGTTTCTGCTGCCGTCTTCCCGGATATTCCCATAGCGCACAAAAACAAGGCTGGAAGCAACAACAGGTTATGTTTGGACCCATGAAGAGACTCAAGCTTTTCTTAGTCTCATCTATAGGAAAAAAAATACACATTCTTTAAAGTCTCGCTCCATTACTGATCCGTGGTCCGTGTTGGTTAGCGACCTCTACTTCCTGTTTATTACAGCCAACGTCGATGTATGACGACATTACGCTGTGCGTCTCCTGGTTAATACGCTACAAATCAGTAAATAGAAACACGTCTGATGCACATTTTCTTTTTTTTTGTTGCAATATTGTAAAAGTTGACTCAAATGTCTCATGAGAATTGGATGGAAGCACAGCCAAGGTTCTGCCTCCACTCTATTTCTCTGTCAGCTATTGCTTAGAGGGCAGCCGCCCTGAGCCTGACAACTTCCTTGGTTTCAAGATCAGTTAGCCTACGTAAAGATGAAGATTAGACACGATAAACGTGTGCAAAAAAAAAAGTGCAATTTTACGTTTTACGTCCGCCTGGATCTTTTTTTTTCTGTCGGGAAATTGTGAAGCGTGAGGAGAGAACAGAGTTTTTTTTTTTTTTCTTTCCGTCTTTGGGGGAACTCCGTGGAGTTTTGCATTTTTTTTTCCTTCATCGTTCAAGCATGTAAATTCTATTGAAGCCAGTGGAACATGACACGAAGTGCACCAGTCATTGTACGGCACGTGTATAATTAAAACCAAAGCAGGTGAGCCTTATGTTCACGCCTGCTACCTGCACTCCACACAAACTACAGGTGTGTTTGATATTCAAAATGTTTAAACTCATATGACCCGCCCACGTGTAAGTGTGATGCACTCTTGTCTTATTGTAAAGTGAATGTGGCCAATAATAACACAGGTTCAGGTGGACTGGAGCCAGACTGAAGCTGACATTAGCATGTAGCATCCCACCCTGCTGTTGTAGTTGATCACTGAAGAAAATCTAATGCAGAATTACCAGAAATATAAACATTTTACAGACCTTCATATATTTGCATCAACCATTGTTTACAAAAGTGTTAAATTGTTAAAAATGTGTTTCTACGCGTCAGAACCATGTTTGTTTTGAAACCCTATTTCCCTCAGTTTCAAAACGTAATTGTATGGACAGCAAATTGACGTGACGCCAACTGTAAGATCGCTCCGTCCACGCAGACGTGTACCCCAGGCCGATCTAAGCCTGGATAACAAAGACGTTGTCAGTGGTGGTGAAAGTGACGCTCACAGCATCATCAGAGGCATGTTTGCCTTTTTCTGCCAACATTAAGGCAGAAAACATGGGAGAAAATGTTCAAACAAGTTGGAAATCATGTCTGTGAAGTTGTTACAAGGTCATCACGGACAGATCCAACGCTAAAGCCAGAGTTTAAGTAATAAACTTATACCCATCTTAAGATATATATTAGTATCTTAAGATACTGCAGACTGCAGTAGATGTTTTTTTTTTAATGCTGCCATCGAGCTTTCCATGGCAAGAATTTACCGTAAAATTCTGCACTACGAGTGCAAATTTGATTTTACCTATCAAATGCTTTAACTGATCGTAGTCAACAAAGACTTGACTTATGCCACCAGAAGTTGGAACATACAGATATCCAAAACACAGCAGAACTAGTGTCAAGCATTACCCTTTAATTTAAACATTGAGCGTAAGTTCTATTTGAGTAAAAATGTAATTGCCTTGTTACAGACTAAATGCCGTAGTTCCCGTCGATCACTGTTGTGTTCAGTTGATCATGAGGTCGACCGCATGCCTTTTCCCATCCTTTTACACTTTTGTAGACTCCTTTTTAGGTTTTGGGAACGGGAAAAAAAGCTGCATTCCACCCTTTAGACGTTCAGGATAATTGAATTGCACTTTCCCCACTAAAGGTGTTAAACCATTTTTACAGATGTTTGTTAACGAAATTCCGTCGACCACAATGTAAAATCCTCAGACAATGTTGTCTGAGCTAAAAGGGTGTGCAGCTTCTGCAGGCAAGGTGGGTTTTACTTTTGGAGAAATGGCGATCACTGATTGGTCAGTTACTGACAAGCCTTTAAGATTGACTGAGAGGCGGCGTTACCTCATTGGACAGGCAAGTGGAAGCACACAGTGGCATGCTGACGGCAGGTTCACATTGACTACGGTGCGTGTTGCGGTCCTGATCCAGTTCTGCTTTTTTGCGAACCCCGACTCACACTGCCCCCAAGCCAACTGCGCCTCCGGTTGCAGAAACAGCGCTGGCGAGAACAGTACACGCAGTCTTTTCTGTTGCTATCCATCATAAATGATTAAAAACCAGCCATGGTTTTCATTTTTTTAGGGCAAAACTTGTTATCTGTGTGCTTAAATATCCTATTTCACCCTCCAAAAGCTCCTCTGTTTCCCCGTGTTTATGTCGCCGTTATGTTTACACTAGTCAAGCTAGTCTGTACGAAGGTAACTGCAGGCAAATGCTCCGTTTTTGTTCATAACGTTGTATGCTTATTGGTTAAAGTACAGGGTATTGCTTGCTGCTAGTTCTGCTGTGTTTTAGGCATGTTTCAACTTCCAGTTGCGTAAGTTGCGTCTCTGTCAGCTATGATCAGTAAACAAAGCATTTGTTAGGTAGTATAAAGTCAAATTTTCACTTCCAATACAGGATCTCACTGTAAATCCTTGCCCTGGATAGCTTGATGGCAGCATGAAGACATCTGCTACAGTAGCTATTTTAGGTTCTTTACATGCATCTACGTCTAGATTAAACAGTTGTGGACACTCTGCATACGGACACTAATGAATAACCTTCTTCTCCAGTGGGATGTCTTCCATAAGGGAAACGGACTGTCGGAAGATTTGCTGCATGGCTGCAGGGCCGTCCTCAAACAGAGGAAGGTCATCCTCGGCCTCATGTCCAAATGTCAGACCATTTCTACCAAAATGGTGAAGCAGGTCACTGAGGTGATGGAGAATGGGACAGGTTCCACGGAACAGCCCAGTTTACTAAACAGCCAGTAAGTAAACTTCACTGTAGACCTGTGATGAATGGAAAACTGTGCGTGCTAAGCAGTCACTTTCTATAAAACCATGCTGAGGAGTGTAGATTTGGGTTTAACGTAAAACAAGTTCTTTGACATTGTTTCTCTGCATCTGAATTGCTTAGAAAAGAAATCTTGAGTTATAGTTGAGCTTCTAAAAGACTAACGAGTGAACCCGTTTTGGTGTCGTGGATTCTTGTTAACGACTGTTAGATATTTAGTCTTAAAAGGAGAGAAACCTAAACATGTAGTGGGAATTTATAATGAGTATAACCTTTTACAATGTAGTAAAACGGCAAAAATTATCAAAGCTTATAAAAATAGGTTGGACTTCAAGTCTGCCGTAAGTATGTTTTTATGTTTTAATACTAGGAAAAATGTTTGTCTTCATCTTGGAAGTCCCCTGAAACATTTATAACAGTCCTAATTTCATTTACATATTTTTTTTGTGTTATTCTGATTTGCTTTTCTGATATAAATTAGTTTTGTTTACTGTTCCTGCTCATTAATTGTCTCATTAATTGTCTCTTTAGGTTGCATCTCAAACCGTATCAGCTGATTGGTCTAAAGTGGCTCATGCTTCTGAATGCACACCATCTGAGCGGCATCCTCGCTGATGAAATGGTAAGACAACGCCTGTGGGGATTAATGCGGCGCCGTTCCAATATTTGCGAGGCGTTGACTCAGTAGTGGGATGAACCTGTTCAGATCTATAAACCTGTCGATTGCTGAAAAGCAACATTGTTTATTTCCAGAGGACCTTTTGCTCACCTTTAGCGGCTTAACCAAATAAAATCTTGAGTACCAGCCAGTTGGTTTTGGTTATCGTTAACCCGGGTCAACAAGCTGTCTTAAGGCCTAATTAAATGTACAAAAAAACAATGTTGGGCTTCTGGTTTTGATGTGATTACATTATGTGGAGAAACCTTTAATTTTTAGTCAGAAGGTATTCAGGATAGGCCTGTCACGATAACAAATTTTTCTGAATGATTAATTGTCTCAAAACTTATTGCGATAAACGGTAATATTGTTTGAAGACCTTTTTGCACTGATTTAATGGAAATTACTTAATAATGTTTGCGATTTCCTGCCAAAGATAAACACACTTTACACTGGAACTGGTTAACAAAATAAAACGAGAAATAAAAATCAAATGGACTCTTAGTCTCTGTTAACTAAAAATACACTTGAATAAAAACTAAACACAAGATAAAACCATGGTGGAAATAAAAACTACATTCAACCAAAAGAGTACAGATAATGAAGTCTGTATATCATTAGATTTTAAAAAAGATAGGCAAAACTGCCATTTTATAAAAAATAAAATGCAACGTAACAAAAGCAGATTCTTAAATAAGACTAGATGCCTCAACAATCTTTAAGCAGATCTGTAACTACTTTAGTCAGACAGATTCCGAGCAAGAGTAGCAATGTGTCCAGCTGTACCAAACATTCTCTCTGAACTGGTGCTTGTTGCACAAATACACATGTATTTTTTTGGCCAAGTTTGCCATCAAAGGATTCTTTGACTGACTACCTGATGCGATAGTCCACTCCTCCTCCCTCCTCATTTTTCCCTTCCTAAAAAAAATTAGGAAGGGGAGGGGTCAGTGGATAGCACCGGAGTTAAGCCTTTTCATCCAGCGTCATCAATAGAAACAGAAAAACACAGGCAGAGACGATATAGACGATAAATTAAATGACGCAGATAGTTTTTATTTATCGTGCGATTAATTGATTTATTGATTATCGTGACAGGCCTAATTCAGGACAGAAATAATAAAACCTGTTTTTATTGTAATGACTTGACCTATGCCCTCAGAGCACACACAGAGCCTTGTGAAAGTGCACTGTTTGACACGATTTCAGGAAATTATTTAAATTGGATACTTTTGCAGAAAGCATCTGACTCACATTTTGTAACTCACATATACTTTTCTATCTTTACCTTTTAAACATTATCCCCACCAATCTGCCAGTTTAGTCATCTAAGTTACTAAACATCTACACTAGGCGAGGGCAGTAAAAATGCTAGTACGTGTCAATCAAACTGGCTAAATATATACCATATGTTTTGCACTATAAGTCACTCTTTTTTTCATAGTTTGGCCTATCCTGTGACTTGTATATCAATTTTAAATGGTAATTCATACTGACCAGCATGAACCAAGGAGTAAATATTACCGTCTATAGCGGCAACAGGGCGCGCTAGGCTTGTGAAAGCTATCCTGCTCCTGTACTACTTAAAAATGAATTGAAACATTAACTTATAGATAACAAAAACTGTACATGTCTGTATGTTGTTTAACTGTTTCAGTATTTATTCACGCAGCAGAGCATTGCGTGGCGCAGCTCGAAGCGCTCAGACCGTGACAGAACCCTGTTATCGGGCTGTCTGTGAAGCTAATAACAGCTAGCGCTAGCTTACAGCTCTGTTGTCTGGCCGGTTTACAACTCCGCCGATGCTGCACACGAGCTTTGTGTTGCTGTGAAACATCCGTGTCGTACTGTTAGCTTAGCACGTAGCGCCGTTACGCTAACGGTCTAATTTCAGCGTACTTTTGACAAATTTCAGCGCAACGGCTCGTTACGCTGAAATGCGCTGGCAAGAACCTTTCCGGTTGAAGTTGCTGGCTTGTTATGCTAATTTACCCCATTCATTCTCCTAAGGTATGCTCCATGTTATTCAGCCGGTTATGGATGCGGCTGTGTAATTTCATAAATTGGCTTACCAGATAAATGTCAGTTTTAAGTCTTCAATTGTGTGAAATAAATGTCTAGATAATTGCGTGTAGTCCGGTGGGACTGTTTTTTTTTCTCTTTATGATGCTTTTTTTTTTTGAGTGCGACTTGTATTCCAGAGGCACTTATAGTCCAAAAAATATGGTAGTTGATTCACACAGCATGATCGCCTTATACTTCAAATACATGGTCCTACTAAAAAGCCATCCAAGTCATTTGGATTTGTAATATTGCAGTTCCATACATTGTGCAGTTCTGTTACAGTCACACGCTTTAATCTATTTTACTTGGATTTCTTCGACATAGACAAACCCTAACAAGTGCACAAGTCATACATGAGTTTTAATTTTTTGTATGATTAATCTGAAAAGTATGATGTGCATATTTGTTCGACATCATCTAAATAAAATCCAGTGCAATTATTTGCCTTTAAACATCACCCTGTTATTTGACTCTACGTGGGTCGTTTAATCTATTTGATCGTGGTGTAAATCCAGCTGTACTGTGAAGGCCTCAGAAGATTGATGGAGAACATTAGTGAATAAACAACAAAAATTATTATAACTTTAATATCCCAAGCTTTGAAAATCTTAGAGCTTGCTGTTGGAGTGGATTAGATTCTAGACTTGAATGTGATTTTATTTTATTTTTTTCTCTACACTTTAAAATTGATGTCTAATCTTTCGAAGTTTGAGCTTTTTTGAGTACAATTTAATAAAAAAATTAAATCCCCAGATGTGCAGAGTTGAAAGGCTGTGTAGGACTATCAGCATAGAAAGTGAGGCTACGAAGCATTTACACCAAGAGGTTAAATACATACGCATGTGAGAATTTCCATGTTTTCATTTATAAAGAACATATGAATAGTTTAATTTTCCTCAAAGTTTGTGGTGGTTATCTAACAAAATGTAAAACGGTTCCAAGGTTGTGCATTTTAGTGCATTTATACACCCTCGCTGCTGGTGAGTCATAAAGGGGGCAATAACGATGACATAAAAACACACGAGGAAGTTAAAAACCTTTTTGGTATGTCTAGGGATTTTTGCTTTTTATATTCATGTAATTTGAAAGGGGAACTTTAAGTATTGTAATATCTTTGATTTACCTATCCTAACCTTGTGCAGGTTCCTGAAATCTCTCCATTTCCATTTTTCTGTGGTTCACCTTTGCTGCTCTCAGGGTTTGGGGAAGACCATCCAGGCTATAGCATTTCTGGCCCAGCTGTACGAGAACGGCATCGAAGGTCCTCATCTCATCACTGTGCCTTCCTCCACTCTGGGTATAGGGCCTTTGCTCATAAAATATTTTTTTTTTCTCACACCATTTGTAACAATAAATATATTATCTTAAGTGGCCTTTAAAAGTTATTATTAACTTGTGGTTTATGTTGCTTTAATGTCTCCATCTATTAGATAACTGGGTCAGAGAGCTAAGGCTGTGGTGTCCAGCTCTTGAAGTCCTTATTTATTATGGTAAGTTTTCACACAGAAGAAAATTCATGTTTCTGATTTGCTTCTTTTTTTTTTTCTTAATCGGTCTGATTTACATTTTTAGCAAAACAAGTGAGCACAGCATGTAGCCACAGAGGAGATACTTCACCTGTTTGCAGCAGTGGTTTATTCTGTGGAAGCTTTTGTATCATGTAGCTTGGTCTGTTTATTGTAAGGACATTTTTTATGCTGCATAATATAGTCTCGCTGATGTACTGCAGATTGGTGGCTCAAACAGGCTTTCTCCACATGAACTTTGCTATATGATCTAATTCTTTTTTCTTCTTTTATTTTTGTAGGATCAGTGGAAGAGCGCCGCTACCTCAAACAAGAAATCCTCAATGGGGACATTAATTTCAATGTCATTGTGACCACGTAAGCAAACCCTTTAAGCCTGATTGATGGTGTCCACACAGCGTTTGGAAAGTTGGATCTGATGCTGTTGAGTTTGACGTATGGTAAACGTGAAGCACCGTGTCACCCTCACCCTCTGCTCATGTTTCATTCACAGGTATAATTTGGCCATAGGAAACGAGAACGACCGAGGCCTTTTTCGTAAGCTGCGTCTCCAATATGCCATCTTTGATGAAGGCCACATGTTGAAGAACATGAACACTCTGCGCTACCGCCACCTCATGTCCATTAATGTTAGTTGATAATGTTTTTGTGTTCAGTCAATTTTTTTTTTATTTAGTTTCTTCAGCACAGAGATTTTCAGGTTCTGGTCGAGCTGATTTACCCGTCTCTGCTTGTTTTGCTGCAGGCTGAGCATCGCCTGCTGCTGACAGGAACCCCTTTACAGAACAACCTGTTAGAGCTGATGTCTCTTTTGAACTTCATCATGCCCACCATGTTCTCCAGCAGCACAATGCAGCTCACCAAGATGTTTTCCATGGTCAGTATGAGTCGGCTGAAATGACCTAACTGCAAAGCTTATAAAGGCGTCTTGATTTGGCTGTTTTTTCAGGGTCAGAGAAAAGGTTTTATTTGCTGTAGGTTGTGTCGCGACAGGGTGACCAGCTTACACTTTTTGGAGGCCAAAGGGAAAATACGTTAAAAAAAATATTTCCGTAACACTTAGAAATGCAATTTATCTTTTCAAAACATTTTTTGAGTACAAATTCCAAAGCTCGATAATATACTTTAAATCTATTTTACAAATTCTTAAAAACAATGTTTATTTAAAAGCTTTATTGCTCCTTCTTTCCACATTGAGTATAAATTTCGATGGACTCTGGCATTTTAAACCTCTGGTGGCTTTTTTGATGTCTCTGAATGGGCCAAGCTGGTCCAAAATTAAACATGCCTAGACTGTTCATTTGACCTAAAATCTTTAGTTTCTTTTTGTAAACTGGATTTTTTTAAACTACCTTACAGGCGTTCTTCTGTCTGTGTAGCTGCCTATTAGCATTCACGTGTGCCAATGTTGGCTCATGCTAAGAAGAGCTCAGACGGGAGAGTTTTTTTAAGTAGACTGATGGTGCCCAACACGCTGAAGGACGGCGTGTTGGAGGGAATGAAGTTACGACCCAACTTCCTGATGTTGTGCAGCTTGACTCTTGTTTTCTGGAGTCAAATGTGAAGTGGCTCTCTGTGTGGAGAACAGCCTGCTCCACTCAGAGGTTATTTTTCACCAACATGCAGTGGAACTTCATGACCTCGTTAATTTCATTAATCGAATTTTTGACAAGTGTTCTTCTAAAAGACAATTATACTGCATAATAAGCTACAGTTTCCGCTGTCGGCACGGCATGGCACATTTTTATTGCTCATTTGCAAGACTTCTGAAAGCTTTTATCCTGCGACTGGTCGAAAACGAGGTGAGCTCATCACGAGGAGTGATGGGCATTGAACACAAACGCGAAAAGCAAAATCCATTTGTATGCATCCAGTTATTTTAGTGTTTGGATTATGCGGATTTTAGAAGAATGCCTATATTTTTGCAATTTTTTTTTTTAACTTGACCCTCCATAACAATCACTGATCCACTGTCAAAAGCTGGAGCTGTCTCATAAAAAGACTTATGGCATTTGGAGCATCTGCCAACGTTGGTTATAAGAGTTTACTCATGAATTTCTGTTTAAATTCAACTTGCAAAAATTTAAAAATGGAACAATTTTGAAAGTATTCAGCTTGTTCTTTAAGCATCTTGTGTCAGGAGAGACTGATGCTTTCACAAGGCAGCTTTTTAAAAAAAAAATATATATTTAATTTTTTTTTTTAAATTAAATGAAACATTCTCCTTTTTGTGTCACATTTTACAAAACTGTTTTTTCTTTTCTTTTTTATCTCATCAGAAATCCTATGAGGAACAAAGCCGATTTGAGCGGGATCGAATTACTCAGGCCAAACTTATCATGAAACCCTTTATCCTGCGAAGGGTCAAAAATGAGGTGAGTCGATCATGATGGCACGCAAAGAACCAAACTGTGGCTTGTATCCAGTTACTTTAGTATTTGCGTTAAGCTGTTTTTAGAAGAAAAATAGTTATTTGCTCTATTAAATTAGTTCATTATAAGGGATTCATCAATCAAGCTTTTACTGGCTGAGATGTTTACCATCAGGTCTGAACTTTAAATTTTATTCCGATTGGTGCATTTTGATTAGAGTTCAAAGTACACACTATTGGTAGATCTACAGTAAGGCTGCACAATATGTCGTGATTGCAATATCAGGACTGTAAGTGATATGAACTTTCCTTTTTCATGTTAATGTAATACTTCCTGTTGGAACAGCAGCGGATGCTCACACCAGACACACTGACAATGCTGAAGATCACGGAGTGTTGGAATCACAGTGGAGAAAGAGTGGAAAGAAGAAAATAGGCACAAGTCAAAGCTAATATCGTCATTACAATATTTTTCAGGCCTAATGTGCAGATAGAATAAAACGGGCATTCTTTAGTTTGTATGCGTTTTAGTTAACAGGGGGAAAAAAAAGATTGTTCTGTGTTTGAGCTGGTGATCAGTTGTCAAAGCAGAAAAGATAAAACTGGCCAGCCATGATCACTGACTGACTGACTGAGTGGAGCGTCCCTTTTAGGTACAAATGGAACGGAAAAATCTGAGCTTCTCCGAAAACACAAAACCACTGAAACATTTACGTTTCTATCCTATTAAAGCGCACTTACCATGTGTGTGTTACCAGCAGCTTTTTTCTAAAAAAAAAAGAAGTGCGTATTGAAGCGCGTGGCTCCATTCCTGTTTCCAGGTCCTCAAGCAGCTGCCGGCCAAAGAAGAGAAGATAGAGTTCTGCTCCATGAGTGAGAAGCAGCAGACTCTCTATGAGGCCCTCCTAAAGAAACTTAAGAGCACTACTAATGGAGAGAGTAAGACTCTTAAACTGCACCCTCCTTGGTTTATTCCAGATTTTTAAACACGATGAACTCCAGACATCGATCTCTTTTTTTTCCCCCTTCTCTTCAGAGCGTGAGCTGTGTAATGCCATGATGCAGCTGAGGAAGATGGCCAACCATCCTCTTCTTCACAGACAGTACTACACCACTGAAAAGCTTCAGGCCATGAGCCAGCTCATGCTCAAGGTCTGTCCTCATTCTTCAGCAGATCCCATTGCGATTTATAAATGTTTAGTCTTTCATTTGATCATTTCATTTGCTGACATTGCGTTTCTCCTCCCCTCGACGTTGTTTCCCACCTTTTTATTCCTCCTCCCGCCTTTTCAGGAGCCGACCCACTGCGATGCCAATGCTGCTCTGATTCAGGAAGACATGGAAGTCATGTCAGACTTTGAGCTCCATCGCCTGTGTCAGCAGTACTCCTCCATCAGCTCCTTCCAGCTTGACACCGGCCTTCTGCTCGACTCTGGGAAATTCTTCCACCTAACAGAGTTGCTGGCCTCTCTCAAAAGCAAGGTGACTGTGAGCTGCTGGACAGTCCCTGTGGTACACAACCAACTTTAGCTACAGCGACAGAAGCCTTGAACTCTTCTCTGATTCTACAGGGAGACAGGGTGGTGTTATTCAGCCAGTTTACCATGATGCTCGACATCGTGGAGGTGTTCCTGAAACATCTCCAGCACCGTTATGTCAGGCTGGATGGATCCACTCCCATCGCTGACAGGTCAGCTATCGTTCATGTTGTAATACTGATACCTCATGACCAGCAAGCAGATGATCTCATTAATGTACAGTAACAATGCCTGAGAAATGAGATCATACACATAAGAGCCCTATAGTCCTTTAATGCACTGCAAAAACGGATCTAAAAATAAGTAAAATGCTCTTAAAGTTAGTGTATTTATCCTTGATTTGAGCAGGTAAATAATATTATCTGCCAATGGAATGAGTATTTTGACCCCTAAAATAAGATATTTAGACATCGTGCACTTGAAATAAGATGATGGAGATGAGTTGTTCCTATTTTAAGTGCAAACATCTTATTCCATTGGCAAATCACCTTATTTACCTGCTCAAATCAAGGACAAATGTATTCATTTTAAATAATATTTTACTTATTTCTAGTTCCGTTTTTGCAGTGTGGAAACGTGTTATTTCTCTGCTACAAGTAATCCTGGGAAAGTACATTGTAAGGTCATTACACAAAGTGTTTATATTGTGTTAATTTTGAATTGTATGTCTTACAACTAATGTAAACTCAAAATTAATTTTCTGTTATAAGACATAGGACCCATTAGCCACAGATTTTAATTCAGCAATGTTGGTCTACTGATCAGTTCTGTTCTACTGTGTTACTCCAGTGTTTTTGGGGCTCTTTGCACGAATTACTGCATGAATGTCAGGAAGGCGATCTTTCTCTGGCTTAGATGAGGTTTTAAGGAATCCTGCGGTTGTTTTAGTCTTCTGGGTACTGAGTGTAGTTTTATTCTTTTACAGTTTCATTCTTTTACAGTTTTAAAGCACTATCAACATGACCCTATCTAACATCGAAAGTATTCCCGGTTCAGTGTTTCTGTGTTCTTTCTACGTGTCTCTGCTCCGTCTTCTCAAACAGCCAGTGCGGACGTGACAGATGGCCGTTCATACCGAGTTTGGTTCTGGTTCTGTCGGAGGTTTCTTCCTGTTAAAGGGGAGTTTTCCTCTCCACCGTCGCTACATGCATGCGTGGTATGAGGGATTGCTGCAAAGTCAACAACACAGTGCGCAAGCAACTGTCCACTGTGGCTCCACGTTTTTTTTCAGGAGCAATCTGCTGGGTTTCCTTAGGAAACTTTTTAACCAATCTGCCTGTAGGATTTGATAGAATTGACTTTGTAAAAATGCCTCCAGATGACGCATTGTGAATGGGCACTATATAAATGAAATGGAATTTAATTTTTCAGCCGGCTCTAAACTTTCTATAAGCAGATATTTTTTGGATGGGGGGGAAAAATGTGGACCATTAAAATAAATATTGTAAAATGTTGCATTGCTTTTAGAATATCACTTTTGTTGTAAAATGACAATAGATGTCTGACAGAAGCAGTCCTTGTCGTGATTTAAAGGTTTATTTCATGTCGGTTGAACCTTTTGCTAAATCAGTGCCTGCGTTTGAGCTGTTCTTCCAGGCGCTGCCGTTATGAAACGTGAGACCAAGTCGTGCATTGCTGATAATTTCTCTCCTGCAGGATTGTGTTGATTGATGAGTACAACACAGACCCCGACATATTCGTGTTCCTGTTATCAACGCGTGCCGGAGGGCTCGGCATCAACCTCACCTCCGCTAACGTCGTCATCCTGCACGACATCGACTGCAATCCCTACAACGACAAGCAGGCAGAGGATAGATGTCACCGCGTCGGCCAGACAAGGTTAGAATGGACGTCCGCAGTATATATATTTATATTTCATTGTGGGTCAAAACACTATACTTCTATGTAATTGGCAGGACTGTACAGGTGATCAAGCTGATCAGTAAGGACAGCATAGAGGACAGCATCCTGCAGCTCGGTCATAAGAAGCTAAAGCTAGAACAGGACATGACTGCTGCTGACCAAGGTAAGAGAATTTATACATAGGATGTCATCCATTGTATCTGTTTATGCAGTATTCTTTGCAACAATTAAAGGGATTACATTTGACTTGGTAAAAAAAGTCTTAGAATAACAAAGACAGTCATTTGTGATAACACCAGACATCATGGCCAGACAATATCGTTGCAACAACACATTTTCTTTCTTTCCATTACTTGTTTGTAAAAGCCCAAAATATTCTCCCTGACCTGCTGTGAAAAGTTATTTGACAAAATGGGCAGATAAAATGTGCAGCTGTGCTGATTGGGTGCTTTGCAAATGTAGGATTTAGAGATAGAAGTTCTGTAAAAATCTACTTAGGAAAATCCCTGTTTCTAATTTAATGAGTTAATGATTTGCTTCTGAACTGTTCTTTAGATGGTGAAGGGACCATACCCGAGGACATGGCATCTTTGCTCAAAGCCTCTCTGGGACTGTGAAACACAAACACAACAACCTTGACACTTGACTGAACTGATAAACTCTATTGACTGTAGGCAGCCTGCTGCAAACAATATGCTGCCACGACAGAAGCTCTATAGCATGGTAACTGTGCCTAAAGCTCTTCTTTTTTTTCTTTTTTTTACATGCTTGAGTACCCCCCCTCCCAACACAAGTATTAACTGCCTTTTGATTCTCAAGCAATCTATTTGTTTTGCCAGGTTAACAAGCTGTAGAAGCCACAATGAGTTCAAGTTAAGCAAAATAATAATTTGTTAATTTCACACTATTGTTTATTTTGAACGATTGAGACAAAAAGATGTCCGTTGGACCTAAAGGTTGGTAATTGGTAAGCTGGAGCTGTCTCATAAATGGACTTGTGGCATTTGGAGCATCTGTCAACGTTGGTTATAAGAGTTTACTCATGAATTTCTGTTTGAATTCAACTTGCAAAAATTTAAAAATGGAACAATTTTGAAAGTATTCAGCTTGTCTTTTAAGCATCTTGAGTCAGGAGAGACTGATGCTTTCACAAGGCAGCTTTTTACGTACTGTATTAGGGGCCAATGCGTTCACGTGTTACTGTAAAAGTCTTTTACTAAGTTGTTTGTATCTTTCCAGGCTCATATTTGAACTTATAATAAATATTGGAATAAATATTTGCTGTTTTTAATTGCGTCATTGAACACCAGGAAATGGTACAACTTAATTTAGGACTCTTGTTCTTGTCTGCATTCTCCCATGTTTGCAAACTGTCTCTCACATGGGGAGATATTAATGTTACTACTTTACAATAAGGCTCTCCTTATAGATGGATAGTAAATAGTTTATAGATATGTTATTAATTAAGCTGTAAACACTTTATAGCTCATTCATAAGTGTTAATTATGTATTAAGGGCCAGCAAGAGCTGAAATGGCCCGGTTTGTGCTTACAAGGTAGTAACATAGTCTGAAATGTTTAATATGAGCCACTCTAGATGAAATGTATGGTTAAACAGATTAGGTTCACTAGCTGGCAAGAAACCGGTCAGTTTTGTCTCGTTTGACCTTAACTAATCAGTAATAAACACTTATGAATGAGTGAGTGTTTACAGATTAATTACATATCCATAAGTTATTAGCCGTCTATAAGGGGAGCCTTATTGTAAAGTGGTACCAAAAAACATTGCACTTTAAATAGAATATGATCATAGCTGGCCTTCGTCTTTCAAACATTTGGAGCATTGACCTAAAGAGTTTGCGTTTTCTATTGTAGGTGGGTTGAGACAGGTGAGGTATTGGAGAATACTAGACTAAAACAAGTAATGCAAAGGTTGGTTTTCATAAGAAATCACATCAGGGTTGTTGTCCAGGGAGATTATTCCAACAGCGGGAGGTGAGCACTAGGAGGTACATAGGCGTCTTGGTTTTCTGTCTGCTGAGGTTTCCTTCAACTTGTGTATAGAAAAAAAACAACTATCAGCAGTTTTTGAAATGCCAAAATAGGCTCTTCCGGCAGCAAACAGCTGTGACGGATTCAAAGCCACATGACTGTATTCCCTTATAATTTCTGAACAACTTGTCCCACTATCTCGTCCAACTAAATTGAAGCTGTCAAATTAAACTTCACAGACATCTGCAAATCGTAGATGCCTGTTAAGGAAATCAAGTTGGTACTGTTGGTAAAATACTGTTTTATTTTTTTCTCCTTGACATATGCATCTGATATTATTGCTGCTTACAGCCATGACTGTCAGACAAAAAGAGGCAACCGGGTCGCTATTGTTGGGGCAGTGGTTTCATCTTTTGACTAATATCAAAGCTTTTAAGTGGTCCAAAGCCCAGTCTTGGTTGGTCCTGGTTACTTTTTACCTCGTAGCTTGTAGAAAACCTGCAGACAGTGTGTTGGCATAGGTCAGTGGACAAAATTAATATTTTTATTAAAATGGAATATTTATCTGTTCTTACTCTTACCAGGCCAGCATAAAATCTGTAAGAACGCACTTCCCTTTGGTGACGACACTTAATAGTTTACAGGAACTCAGATGAAGAACTTCTTATGCACGTTTCAGGGTCGTAACCCCACCTGCTTCAGATTTCAGACCAATCATATAACAGTCATTGGGCACCTGCACGAACAGAATGAAATAATTGTTTTATGGTAGTCCTGGGAATGACAACCCATTTATCTGTTCCTGTGTATTGGTGCGTTCCATTTGTTCTCTGTAGTCAGTATTCTCGACCAACGGGTCAGACAAGTTAACTGGGATGACCCCTAAAGTCGGTGCAACAGGATCGTACCCGACTTCGGCATTCATGATGGCTGCTACTCACAGCAACATTGAGTAAAACCTCATACTTTGTAGCAGCTCTCTATAATTTATGTAATATTTAGTCAATCGTACAGGTGCTACCTTTCAGTGTTCATCAGATGGGATCTTTCAGCTCTGTTTATCTGCATAAAATACCGCCTAGAACAATGCTATTGCCATTATTGTTTTAACAACATGGCAATGCAAGCTTCTGTGTTTTTTTTTCTTTTTTCCCTACTGTTTGACAAGAGGGAAACTGGAATGCAAAAAGGCAGAGATGACGTAATCTGCGACTCGTGAGTTCCGATCTCAGAGGCAAAAAGGAACAGAGAATGTTCTCCGTAACAGGGCTTCAGCAGAACTTTGTAGTGGTCTTGGTTATTGTGTATTTGTGTAGCTCTGGACTAAACTTTTTAAGGAGTTCTGCACTTTAGTTTGGAGAATAAACTGTTCTGGCTAAATCTTTTATTTGTATTTTCTGCACCTTAAATGTAGAGTCGGAGATTTTTCCGGAAGTTTCCCCAAGTCCCTTTTTGTTTAACTGCACATGCGCAAGACCTGTCTTACCATGCTCTTCCACTCCTCAAACTCCCAAATCCACTCTGGTCTTATTTCTTTCTACTGAGGCCTTCCTCTTCTTCTCATAAACTTATACACCGTTTGCTTCTTGCAACTCTCAGCCATGTTTAAAGTATAAGGTGAGAGCAGTGGAGCTACAATGAATGGCTAACACCAAAGCTAACCGCTAACCAAACCAGATACATTAACACTAGAAGTGCACATGGGCAGTCTACAAGCGGAAACTAACAAGGAACGCACAAGGCTGTTAATGTGAGCGTGTCAAAATATTAGTATGTGGGCCAACCTATAGATAAGGCGATATCCCCTGAACTTAAGGGACAGGACAAACCTTTTCCATCCTGACTATTGGGTTGCACTGGATTTAATTTAGAGAGTTCAGAGGTAAAGGGTTGTTAATACAAATGCGTACATTGTCTTTGCTATTTTTATTTGGACATTTTTGGAAAATACCCTGGTGATTTTCTACCACTTCACAATTATTTTCCCTGTCATGCAAAATCACAATAAAAAAAACTTGGTTTGTGTTCGTACATGACAAAACGTATAGTTTTTGACGGGTAGATCTTCAGAAACCTCAGGTTGGCTCTAACGAGCCCTGCTGTAATTCTTAGGAAAAGAATGGTGACTCCAAAACTAGTCCTTCAGCCTAGAGGAGAATTTCATCCTTATCTTTATCAGACACCTGGCACTTTCTGATACACTCCCCAGGTCCAAGCATGATGAAAAACAAAAGGCTCAGACATAAACTAACTCTACAGCTGCATACTTTTGTCAGGTCATACAAGGTGATAAAGAGAAGCATCCATCGTGCCATTTCAATCTGTGAGACTATAAATGCCCTTAAAACACATTCTTGGGCCCTTTTCATGTATCTTGGTGGATAGTTGTGGTCTTCCAAGTGCTTTTACAATATCTCTATAAAGAGAGCTCTTGACAAGAGGATTATCGCTCAGCCAACAATTGACAGAGTGAGAAAGGGAGGACAGATTAAAAGTGGAACTGCTGGCTGGATGGTCGGTCAACCTTCAGATGATACCCATGTTTTACATATTTACAGAGTTTTCTGTAGAAAGTTGTTTCATAGGTTTATCTAATGGCAGAATATAGTGTACGTAAAGGAATATCACAAAAGGAATGATGATGAGAGAAAGGAAATTCACCATTACTTTCTCAGCAATGTCCTTTTCTGCCACAGGGAGGCCACAATTGTCAAGTTATCGCTCACACTTCTGCTGGTTTGTGTATCTGTAGCTCGATGAAATCTAAAAGGATTGCAGAAATGTGTTTAATGTATACCATTAGCATCAAATTTTAGCCATTAAAGTGTTGGGTGTTTTCATATATTTTCATAATGGTTTCATAATTAGGAGTCAACATGGATGTTGAATGTTGATTCGTGGTGACATTATAGCATGGCCAGAAATGTTAAGGACAAACAGCAATGTAGAGAAGGTGGACTGATTGATCTAACGTCTAAGTAAAACAGGCCTGAACTATAGCTGCTCAATGCTTTAAAAAAATATATAGATACATTTCTATACTTTTTTCCCTTTGATTAAACCGCATTACATTTGAAACATGTACCCATTCACCTGCTCCTTTAAAGTCAAGTCACGTTTATTTGTATAGCACACAACAGCAAGGCAGTTCAAAATGCTTTACATGAAAACATAAAAACATCATAAACGCACTGAAACGGCCACCGGTTGTGAGACCAGTAAAAAACATAAAATTTTATCAAGTGAAAATATCAATGCACATCAAACACATGGATGAGTTTCTCTAGATCTCGTTGGGACATTAATTGAAATTCATCCATACATTTTCTAACACGCCTATCTCTTGTGGGGGTGCGAGGGGTGCTGGTGCCTCTCTCCAGCTGTCAATGGGCGAGAGACCGGGTACACCCTGGACAGGTCGCCAGTCTATCACAGGGCAAGACAGAACAAACAACCATTCTCGCACACACTCACACCCAAGGACAATTTAATGAGGCCAATTAACAGTCATGTTTTTGGACTGTGGGAGGAGGCCGGAGTACCCGGAGAGAACCCACAAATGCACAGGGAGAACATGCAAACTCCATGCAGAAAGAGCCAGGGTGAGGTTAGGACTTGAACCCAGGACCTTCTTGCTCCATGGCAACAGTGTTACCCACTTTGCAGCCCTCATTGCAATTCAGTTTTACTTAAATAGGGCCAATTCACATGTCATCTCAAGACACTTTACAAACTCAAATTCTACTATGTAGAGAAAAAAAGCTGAAATAACAACAAACAATACTAATTGGAAAACAGTAGGAGAACTCAGCAGAGTGAGAAAAATAGACCCCGATGTCCTTCAGCAGCCTAAGCTTATTACAGCATAATTACAGAGATAGTTCAGGATGACCTTAGCCACTAACAAAAAGCTTTGTCAAAAAGAAAAGTTTTAAGCCTCTTCTTAAAAGTAGACAGGGTGTCTGCCTCACGGACCAAAACTGGGAGTTGATTTCACAAAGAGGAAACTGAGAGTAGAGAGAGGAGCCTGAAAGCTAAAGGATCTGCCTCCCATTCTACTTTTAGAGACTCTAGGAACCACCAGCAGACCTGTAGTCTGAGAGCAAAGTGCTCTGTTAGGAACAAATGGGACATCAATCCTTTTAAATGTTCTTCAGGTGATGGAAGGCTGACTTTGTAATTGTCTTTGTGTCCTTGAAGGTTCCGGTCTGTCTCCATCACTACACCCAGATTTCGCCCTGATCACTAGTTTGTAGTTGTACAGTAATAACTGAAGCTGCATGCTGACTCTAGTTTGTTCCTCTTTAGGTCCAAAGATGATCACTTCAGTTTTGTTTCTTTCAGCTGGAGAAAGTTTTGGCACATCTATGCATTGATTAGCTCTAAGCATCTGTTCAGTGCATGGATGAGTTCAGAGTCAGCTGGTGACATCGTAATGTAGAGCTGTGTATCATCTGCGTAGTTATGGTAACTAATCTTATCGTTATAAGCTCCACTACTGGGAGCATATAGATTGAATAAATAGCATTGCAGGATTAAACCTTGTGGTACCCCGCATGTGACTTTTTGTCTGAGAAATTACTTAATGACACAAAGAAATCCCTGTTCTTTAGTTAGGATTTGAACAGACTCAGTGCTGTACCAGAGAGTCCGAGCCAGCTCTCCAGTCGCTTTAATAATATATGGTCCACAGTGTCAAATGCTGCGCTCAGGTCCAACAGAACTAGCACTATGGTTCTTCCACAGTCTGTATTTTTATGTGGATGTCCTTGAATTCTTTGATGAGGGTGGCCTCAGTACTTTGGTGAGCACGGAAACGGGACTGAAAAACATCAAAGCCATTGGTCATTGTAAGGAAGCTTCCTTATAGCTATTCAACTGTTGAGAGACAGCTTTTTCAATAAGTTTACTGATAAATGAAAGGTTGGAGATTGGCCTTTAATTCTGCAGATGTGGTTTGTCCAGATTGCTCTTTTTTATCATTGGTTTAATGACTGCTGTTTTTAAAGATGTATCTTCAAATGTATAATATTGGTTTGCTTTTATGGTGGTTTAGATAGCATATAGACTAAGAGTGTAATGTCATACTGTCACCTTAGGAAAAAAAACAGGTAAAATAAATGAAAAATGTTATGTAGACAAAGATTTTTTTTTATTTTGTATACATTTGTTTAGACTGAGACACTGGTTAAATGGTAAGTGTGTATTATAACTGGAATTTACTTTGACTAAAACTCATAGCTACAGTTTTTTTTTTTTTTTTACACCTCAAAACAGTTTATAGATGACAAATGGTAAAAAATACCCCTGAAGTCTCTCACTGTCTCTGAGAGCACATTACTAGACAGAGCAGGCAGTTCAGAAGTACTCTGTGAAAGATTCGACAGTGAAAAGCTGAAGGTCCAAAACATCTTATTCACTCAGCATGTGGAGAGTATCGGCCACACCGGAAACCCGTTAAATGTGTGTCACAGCTGATGGTGTAGGTGAAATAGAGAACTCCTTTACGCAGCTGACAGCCTAGAGAGTGAGTTCCTCTCTCAGGATAGACGATGCATACCCCTGCAATGTCATTGTAAAGCACGTCCCTGTCCCAGACTTCCAACCTCAGCTGCTGACCCAGCTCCACTGAGCCAAAATCATACGTGGCGTTCCAGACTGGGTCGTTGTTGTCCATCACAGTCTCCGTCTCCTCATACAAGCCACCGTAGAAGATCTTCACGTATGCGTCGGTTTTTGTGAAGGTGTCGGCCCTCAGCCCTGCTGCTCGGTGGATTTCCAGCATCAGAGCTCCTCTGCCGGCCCGCAAAGGACAGCAGTTGTGGTCCAAGTTGGGAGTCGGGGAGCAGTTCTTCTGGCCTAGCTGCTCTTCTTCCAGCTGGCTCTCTTTTATGTACTCTGTGACCATGGTTTTCAGATTTTCACTGATCTGATTGTCCTCCACCAAGTGATGCAGGGGGAAGATGGCGTATGAAACCACGTCGGGGTTGTTGTGGAGGCTGTTCATCCAGCTGTGGTATGCCTCTGAAGGGTCCTGTTGGTAAAGGATGTCAGGGAAGTACCTCTCCCCTCCGACCACCTCGATCTTATGTGTCATGAAGCCCTGGTAGAAGCCCATGCTCATGTTGCCCTTCAGAAGGTTGTCGCACTTGTTGGAATAAGATGCATTGGCAGGGAGAAAACCCAGGGCCATGCGGAGTTCAACATTCAGGCAGTTTTTGATCTCTGACTCTGAGAAGCCCTTCAGTGTGGCCAGACAAGTCCTGAAGGCTGTGATTCGCCTCACCTTACCCCCAAGCTGCACCTACAAGCAGACCAGAAAAAACTCTGAACATTTAGTAGTGTATGTATGTAGCTTTACTTTAGCAGAGCAAAACGGGATATTCTTTGCATCTGTACAACAATGAAAGAGGCTGGAAACCTGGTGGATGTAATGGGTCCCATATGTGTCTATAAGGCGTCTGTACAGGGCTTTGTTCTGCGCTGTGCTTAAACTCTGTGGGAGTCTCTTCAGATGCTTTGTGAACTCTGAGCTCAGCCGCGGATGATCGGCCAGCCTGTAGCTACAAAAACAGAAGGCATGCGGCGTTCAAGTGTAACACAGTGATCAACATAACGTTCCTCTTTATGCAACAGTGGCAATAATCAGCTGCGGGGAAAGGCAGCAAGCTTGGAATATTTATATAAGAACACATTTTGACCTTTTAAACTGCTTTGCCCTGTTCTTTTTTTGCTTGTCTAAAATATTTTTGATATCTTTTAGACGACAAACCATAAAAAAAATAACAATTCTCAGAAATTTCTCAGAATTATGTGATAAATTATGCAAAGCCAGTGGCATATTACTCTACCTTTGTGTAATATTCTTTTGTCTGATAATACTATATGCTTAAACTTTTATTTTATTTAACTGCTTTTATTTTACAATTTATTTTATTTTTCTGCTCTTAAATGAACTGAAAAATGTTCTTCTACAATTAACAAAACAAGGTTTCCATCATTTTATAATTGAAGGGCTGTAAAGTCTGTTTTGACTAATGTAGCGCCCAGAACCACTAAAGCCTGACTTTTCACCCGTTTTAACCAAATCCATTCAAAAATATCCTTCATGGACCAAAGAGTTAGCACCAATAAATCCTCTTCATCCAACATTAATGGTTGAAATTTTTAAAATGTAAAGTTTAACTGACCTTGAAGGCTGATTGGAAGCCTTTTCCTAACGTCTGTCAGTACTACCCTAAGTATCCTAAAATGATTAAGAAATTCAGAAAAAGTTTAAAATAAATGCAATATTGTTTAACCTTAAATATCTACTAATGTGTTAAACCTTTATTTAACTGTATCTTAATTCAAAACAGTGATTTCATGTTTGTACCAATGAAGGAGGGTCAGAAAGTGGCGCTGAACTGTTCTGAGAACCTGTAGGTGTGTCCCGCACCCAGTTATCAGACTTCAAGATCGATTCTGCTTCAGCTTGTTTGGATGCCTTGTAGGTCCTTTCTTTGGCTTTGAGACTACTATGCATGATGTGAGGAAATGAAAAATCTTGCTGGAATTTGCAGAAAATTCAAAGAATTTCGAAAAATATCTGACAAAACAAATCTCAACATGATGATCAATCGATGGCTAAAAGGTGAGTCTGAAACTTTCTTTTCTGTTCTCCCTCTCCCTTTTTTGATTAACTTTAGGTTTAGGAATGTGAAATTAGACCTAAAAGCTCTTCCATCTAAAATCTGAGAAAACAAAAACTGTTCATCAAAGTTAATTAATTTTTAAACTGATTTTTTTACAGATTACGACAGCTTGTGAGATTGATTATGTGCATTGATATATTGTTTTGTCACCATTTCCCCACAATCCTAATTTTATGTAACGATAATAGGAAACAAATGAGGTATTTTACTAAAACTCTCCCAGTTAAGGTCATGCATTTTGTGAGGAAAAAAGAAAGTATTTGGGACATTAAAAATACGTAATTGCAAAACAATTTTTTTGATATAATTGTTGAAATTATACCTCATGAATTAAATGAACCCACATTAGTGTAATTGATCTACATTCACTCGGTGCACTTTCCTACCCAGTCCATGTTGTGCTGCTTGCCTGGTGGACGTCTAAAAATAGAGTTGGAAAAAGGAATGACATTGAACTTCACTTTTTCACCAATCAAAGAGTACTTTACCTGTAATAGGAGCAACTGATCTCATGAATGGCAAAGGTAGCTTTGTCAACACTGTGCTGCGAGCGTGCAAACTTGGCCAAGTCTGAGCGGCTTCCTCCTAGCAACGCCTGGCCGATTTTCTCCAGGCTCAAACCCACACCCCAGTTGTTGTTCACCAGCGAGTTGGAGCTACGCAGCAGGGAGTCCACCGAGTGGTGGAGTGCGCTGGACAGCTGCTTGCTGCAGCGGCTGAAGGGACGCCAGTCCAGCACTGCGGCTGGGAGCCTCTGAATCTAACCAAAGTTATACAGGAAGAGAAAACAACAAGTGATTCTCCAAGTGAGGATGTTGATATACTGGAGAGGCGGTTCAAGCAGCAGGTTTCACAGTTATCACCTGTCCACTTTGGAACCTGTTTGGACACAGTATACAGGTGCGGTTGTCGTCTAGATGAGCTTTGACGTTGATGACGTACGCGCCCGTGCGACGCAGACGCACCACGTCGAAACCCTCCCCTGCCAGGTTGTGGCCTGGGACAAAAGGAGCCTTCTCGCACTCCGAGCCGTTGCCAACGCGACAGCCCAGGACCCCGTGCACCTCCAAAGTCACCGACAGCGTCAGCACAAACAGGGCAAAGTTTCTCTGCCGGTTTCCCGTTGCTCGCATGGTTACCTAAATGTGACGGAACACAAAGAGGCCAAAGAGAAACACATCTGCTGATACACGCTCCCTGTTATTGGGAGGGCCTCACAGGATTTTAGAGAGAAGCTTTAAATCCTTAGTGATTTGGGAACCGCAATAATCCTGCAACAGATGACACAAGAACATCAAAAAAACATGCATGCTTACCTCTTGCTGGCTTGTTTTTTTTCCCCCTTCTATTTCTTCAGATGATTTGGTTTTATTCTTTGTAAGCAGTAGCTTTCTTTTCCAACTACTACTTCTGGTTCATGTCTTCTTCATGTCCTCCATGCATGGTACACTTGACTAAGTGTAAAGAGACTAAAATGCTGAATTCGTGGCTGCAGAGGGCTCTGTCCTCTCTGACGGGCCGTGTGGAAGCCTGTTATGTGCAGCCTTCACTCTGTCCCCTGCATATTGAAGAGGAGGGAGTTTCCGTACGTTGGAGCTGCGTATCTGCAGCTCTCTCACCCATCCTCTTTTTCCTGTCTCTCTTCGCCTTCTGCATGACAAATTTCCTCTGCTTGAGTAGGTTCGTTTTCATGCTCGAGACCCAGTTCTGTAAATCCCAGCCCACAGTCTGCGTGTTGGCACGCGGATCTGTGGGGGAGGGAGCGTTTTTTTTTTGTGTTGTCACAGAGGAGGCCAACACAGATTTGAGGACTTTCCGGGAAATGTGTGTCTTAGTGTGCAGATGCTGCTGCTGTGTGTGTATACTGTATCTAGTTGTATGTCTGCTGTTTTGCTTGATGTGTGTTTGTTTAAGATGGTCTGAGCTGCCCTCTTTGTGTACAGATCGCCTCAGGAAAAAAAAAACGTGAGGTCAGCTTCGCCTTTGTCTATTTATGGATGTCACTGGAATGTGTGTTGGTCTCCTGGTGAAGTCAAGGATAAGCGCGCTGTGCAGAAGGTTTCATACAGCGATCAACACGGTAGACATTTACAGCTTTGTGCTTGGCAGGTTTCTGCACACTCTCGTTGCAGGTTGTCCCTTAACACTAAAGCTAACGTGATTTTGCAGCCAAAAGGATAGACTGTTCAGTGTAAACTACTCCTTTGAGACGTGCAGTACAGAATATTTTCAGAGTTGCTACTAAAGTGAAGGACAGTCAACCACAAAATTGCATCTGGTAAGAACATGTTTGTTAATTTTTGTGCTGGGTGAATAGGCTAACTCAAACAATGTAGCAACGTCAGAGGTTGTAATGTGTTATGAATGGACTGTGACTTAATTCAGCACAACCAACTGGAGTGTAGATTGAATGTTTATTACCACAGGTGGTGTTATTGTTTAATATATGTGGCAGCCATATTGGTTTTTGAGGTCTGAGTTGGTGACTGTCCAGCATAACTTGTATGGCTCTAAGCAAGGTGAAAATCTGCCGTCTGGGGTGATGTCTCAATTTCTCACAGAGAAATCTTATTTACAAAAATATTCCTGCTCTATTGATTACCATGGATTACCAGTTTTTCTGTACATATTCGCTGAAGTAACACAACCTACTAGAGTGTCAACTTTACGTATTGGTTTCTCTGGCACAATGTGTATATAGCCTTAAGATTAATGAATATTTTATTGTGGCAATATCCCCTCATTCTAGAATAATAAAATAATAATAATATTCATTGGGAGAAAAGACAGACCGGCTATACCAGTCCGTTGTGGTGAAGAGAGAGCTGAGCCAAAAGGCGAAGCTCTCGATTTACCGGTCGATCTACGTTCCTACCCTCATCTATGGTCACGAGCTTTGGGTCGTGACCGAAAGAACGAGATCCCGGATACAAGCGGCTGAAATGAGTTTTCTCCGTAGTGTGTCTGGGCTCTCCCTTAGAGATAGGGTGAGAAGCTCAGTCATCCGGGGAGGACTCAGAGTAGAGCCGCTGCTCCTCCACGTCGAGAGGAGCCAGTTGAGGTGGCTCGGGCATCTGGTCAGGATGCCTCCTGGACGCCTCCCTGGTGAGGTGTTCCGGGCACGTCCCACCGCGAGGAGGCCCAGGGGAAGACCCAGGACACACTGGAGGGACTATGTCTCCCGGCTGGCCTGGGAACGCCTTGGGATTCCACCGGAGGAGCTGGCACAAGGGGCTGGGGAGAGGGAGGTCTGGGCCTCCCTACTGAAGCTGCTACCCCCGCTTATCTGACCCTGGATAAGCGGAAGAGGATGGTTGGATGGATGGATGGGAGAAAAGACTCTCTGCCGAGAAACATTTTTTTTCACAGAATTACTGGTGACACAATTATTGGTACAACATACGTTAGTTAACACAGCAACTTCATCTATTTTTTTTTTTTTTTAAGTAAAGCGCTCAAAAACATTTCACAAGGTTGTGCTCTTCTTACGCTCTCTTCGGCTAATCTGACATATTTTCAGCGGGTTCTAGGTCTGACCGTAGAAGAAGGTTGAGTTTGTCTCTGAGACATTTCGGTGTTAATTTGGCCAAATGTTTTTGGCTCATTTCCCCGCTGAAATATCCAGGGACCATTTTCATTTTTTTTTGGCAAAAGCTACCAGACTTTTGTTTCAAATCTCCTGGGATTTCGAGAAGTCTGTGGTGTCATAATCAGAACCTCCACCATACTTAAGAGTAAATACGAGGTGCTTTTATACCTACTGAGGTGTTTGTTGTGGAGAACCTTCATTTTAATCACAGCCAACCAAAACTTACAATAATAGTCCTACTTGGGTTCAAAATGATACAACACGTTTACTTTTGTGGGATGGTGGGGCAGAAAGTATGTTTTCTTAGTTTGGCTACCAATAATCCAGTTATTTCTCATGACTTTCATATGACTAATGTCCAAAGGATTATACTTCAGCTTGATCATTTTCGTGATGTTCTACATAGGAAGCCTTATAAACACGGCAATATGTACATTTTAAGAGAGGAATGTGAAGTAAAAATAAGTGTTATAAGGAGCAAAGGCAGTCCCCTTAAACAAAATGTTACACAGAAAGGTCCTGTAGGTGTACCCCACCGGTTGTAATTGGGATTCAATGTTTTCTCTCACTTTGAAGGATTCTGGGCTTGAAGACAAGGTTTTTGTGGATTATTTACTTCTTATACTACAAATAAATGGAGGACACATTGCTATATGTTGTGTTTGTGTGCGTGACGTGTTGTTTGACTGAAACTATTATGGTTTTTGATAGAACTGTGGTCAAAGGAAGAAGAGCAATAAAAACAAAGAAAAAAGGAAAGTGTAGGTTAGAGATGGTTAGAGAGCAGAGCCTGGAGAGGCTGCAAGGTTGTGAGTTTAAATCATGCGGTGTCACTCTGGTTCCCTGAGCAAGACCCGCAGGATGCATTAATACAGAAGAAAATTTTCATTTGAATGTATGTCAGAATGAAAAATAAAGATTATTAAAAAAACGAAGTGGAAATGCTGTTGTAATTATAATCTACCACCAGATGTCACTGGTCCTCCACATAGCATTGCAGGATTGAATTATAACCAGTACAAAGAAAAGTGCTTCTCCCTATATCAGGTCATCAAGGTAAGTCAGAAGCTGATTTATTTTAAGATGTATGACTCGTATCAAAGTCCTGTTTTTAAAATGAAGTTGAAACCCGAAACTTTCAACAAAACAAAGCTGATTAGCTCATAGATTTAAGTTGACTCAATAGGCTGTAAGATTCAGTGAAACAAGGTTGATTTGGCCTCTCACTGTTTATGTTGTTTAAAAAATATTTCTGGGTTTTATTTGGTCAGAGACATAACATGGATGAGTAAAACATGGAAAAACAGACACTAATATTTTTATAATTCATATTTTATTTTTATTGCTACGAAGTCAACTATAGTACAAGTTAAAAAAAAAGCCTTCTCAGTTGTAATTAGCAGTATACAAAAATGGCACATATCAAAGTGTCCATTAATTCTTTAATGCAGTTTTATAAAATATTTTACATGTAGAATTCAAACTAAATACAGTGTCAAAGCATAGAAAGGTGACTAATGGATAAACATATGCCGTAAAAATATGACTTGGCCATGCACATCTAGGCCACACGGGGGCAGCAGGAGTGCTTTCAGGAGATTGAAAATCAGTTTTGCTTTCTGCAGTTCCAAAATACAGATTTCCATCACGTCACCACTTCCTTAAATGAAGTGCTCATCTAAGTTTTATAATACAAAAGCTGTGTATGCTGTTTCATAAAAGAATTTGAAAAATAACTTTAACAAGGCAATCAGAAGCTACATCTAAAGCCATCCAACATGATTTTAAGCCTCCTCAGAGGGCATCTCCGTCTCTACCTGTTCGCCTATTTCCTGATACTCGCCTGACCTGAATCCAGAGTACCTCCTCCTCCTCCTAATAACCACTGCCACTATGACCACCAGCGCTATCAAACCCATCACTCCAAATGCCACTCCTGCCTTCTCCCCGCTCGACATCTGATTCAGGTCTGGGTTGAACTTTCGAACAAGTTCAGGGATTTCCTCTGGTTTGACAAGTTTCCACGCTTTAGTGGGCCCCACCCTGACCCAGCTCTGTTCTCCTTCAGTCAACACCATCACCGTGTTGGTGGCTTGCATGCTGACAAGAGGAGACTTGGTGAAGGGTGGGAGATGGATCGGTTGCAGATCGCCCCCCGTGAACAGTCCAGACTGGACACAGTAAAGAATTTCACAGCCATCGCTGACTGTAGCGAGATGTTGGCTGAATTTAGGAGGGCATCTGTGTTGGTATTTTGCCAGCGGATTACTAGCCTCACAGCTGAAGAGGCCTCCGAATGGCACGGAGTACTTGGTGCCGATCTCATAGTCGTTACTCACACAGATCATTTGGCCATCTGATAGGAACTTTACTGGGGTAAAGCTTTGAGGGCAGCTCTTGGACTTGGTGATGGGGTTCTGAAAGGAGGTGCCGTAGATTCCTCCAAACAAATACCCTGATTTTTCTGGAGCTTGTCCGTTCACAGAGCACCAGTAGGTATTTACGCGAGCAACTTGCACTCTATACACATTTTCACAGTCTGTGCGATAACAATGGGACAACCCCAAGAAGCCACACGAATGCCTGACTTCATAGCAGTGATTCTCTGTGTAACCCTGCTGTCTCACTTCTGATCTCAGTAAAGTCGAGGAGTAAGGCCAGCGGCAGGAGAAGTCACCTGTTGCAATGTTTTTCTGGGCCAATGCTTCGCAAAGAGGATCTGCATCCTGGCTAAGCTTTGTACACTCTGTGTACACTCCTCCGAAACTAAGGTTGGTGGCTGGGCCCTCACATGAATTATCATCAACATTAGCCTGAAAGTTGAAGTTCGTGGAGCGCATGTCCACACAACCAGGGCGGGTGTTGATCTTGTAGTAACGATCTATTGCCTTACTCACTGTGTGAGCCACTTTACCAACGGTGGGTTGTGGCAGAACAGGGAACATGTTTGAGTTTATAAAGTAGTTGATTGGAAATCCAGAACGGTCAATGGCGACCAGGTTATTCCTGGTATTTTCTTGCCACTTCTGCAAAGTGATCCCAGGATAAAAAGGTATGCCTCCATGGCTCTGGATGAGGGAGTATTGAATGTTGGACTGATATGTTTTAAGCAATGAGCTTTGCTGGCTAGACTGGCTGCTTATGTCAAATTTGAGTTTGTCAAAAAAGTTTAATCCAGCCTGGGCTTTTACAGTGGAGCTATCTGAAGAGCTGTCGGACACATAAGAGGAACGGAGGTAGTCTTCCTGCACCAAAGAAGCCCCGGCATCTACGCTGGTGATAACATGGGTTCCATAGTCCAGCACCATCTTCTCACAGAGATAGTCTGCGTTCCTCGTTTGGTTGTTTTCAATCGCATCCGCTATAAGTTGGACTTGCTGCGCAAAGCGGGAGTCCAACGTGAAGTCAGGGTAAGCTTTAACTGTGTAGAGGAAGTTGCGAACCTGTTAATAGAATTAAAATAGAAATTATTCTCAGTTTATTACATAGAATTAAATAGAATTAAAAAGAATTATTAAATAGAATAAAATAGAAATTATTCTCAGTTTATTACATTTCCCTATGTATCACTATAAAAACCGCTTGAATTGCATTTTTCTTACTTAACACCATATTTCAATAATCTATCTACAGGGGCTTTCAAAAGCTCTCATATCCTGAAAGTCTGTCTGGTAATTTCAATGTACGAACACAAACTTCATTGAATCTTATTAGGATTTTACGTGATACACAACACAAAGTACCAAATAATTGGGAAATGTAAGAAAAAGAGCAAATGGTTTTCAACAAATAAAAATCTGAAGTGTAGTTGTAACTTCAGGTCACCACTACATAACGCTATTTGCCAAAACCAGCCGTCACAGAGAGACAGAGTGCGCAGATTGGTGCGATCCTTATTTTCATCAATCACGTCCTCATTTTTTGTAGAATCACGTACAAAGAACATTTACAAGAATAATTTTTTTGTATATTATACTTAAAATGCTGTGGGCAAACCAGAACCAGAGTCACTGTGAATAAAACTGATTTGGATTTTGATTATTGCAGAGAAAGGCATTTCTGCAAAGAAGTGTATGCCACACTGTTTTTTTATTTTATTTTGATTTGTGAAAAATGTTGAAAACCACTAAGCATTTTCCTTTTCACTACACAATTATCCACAACCTAATGTTAGTCTGTAACAGAAAATCCCAATACCACTAGATTCAAGTTTTTGTTTGACGAGACAAAACGTGTGAAGCTCAAGGGGTGTGAAAACATTTCCAAGGCACTACACTAATATGTATGTAAGATATTTTTAAATTATTTCTAGTTGTTTTTTTTGTTTTTTTTTCAAAGAACACCACATGCATGGTTTTAGGTATTTAAAACAAGATGGATAAATAAATAAAAAACGTACCTGTACTCTGGCTGTAGTTGAAGAATCTTTGACCTGATGTGATTTCATCCTTGTGTGCTCTGTCGAAAACTTGCCGTTCAGCACTGAAAAGAACGACACGTCGGCGTTTATAGAGCTTGATGTTGTGCTTTTCTGCTCCAGCCAGGAGCCGATGATCTCTGAGTTGGTCTCCACGCCTGTCTCCTTCCGAGGGATGACAAACACCTCGTCTGGGATGAGGTAGAGCCCGTCCTCAGTGGTTTGGCAGTCGAAGTAGCTGAGGTTCATCACTCGGCCCATGTCCATGTTGCGCAGGTTGTCCCAGCCTCCTCCAGGCAGGACTTCCAGGGCTGTGAGGGAAATGTTGCTGGAAGCCCGGCATTGTCTGAGCCAGTTGGTCGGACGCCTCACGGGACCAGAGGAGCAGATTTGAAAAAGAGTGAGAGCAGCCAGGAGTGTCAGGGCTGACTTCATGATGCCTCTTTCTGAAGTGAAAACTGAATCAACTCAATATAAAGTTCAAGCCAAGTCCTGCCTCTAATTTGAATAATCATATGACAAACAGGAAGCCCAAAGAAAGGGTTCTGGTTTGCTTTCAGTTGCATTTCTAATGCCTCTTTTTGATTTTCATGTACTGATAAATACAACAAAAAATTAAATCCTGGTCAGATTTAAAGCCAATACTTCATACTTTTGCAGGCATTAGTTATTTCTCATATGTCAGTGACTAAAAGAACATTGATCCTAAAAGAGTTGCATTTTGTCAGAATTAGATGATGTGTTTTCTATCAGTTATGCCAGAGAAGGTAAACACAAAACCATGAAGGATACTAACCTATTTTAAGCAATTGTGTAGAAATACAAGGTTAAATACACACCACTCACTCTACTCCACCAATACAGTACAGGTGTTCAAATGCCCCTTCAGTTTAGCAGATTTACCAGCTATGCTATCAAGACAACAATAAAAAAACATTTTTACAGTCTTATTTTGACAGAAAATGTCACCTCCCTGTAATATAACCATAATAAAAGAGAAATCATACCAAAACCAACTGATAAGAGCCATAAAATTAATAAATGAATCAGTGAAATTGCAATGATTTATAGGTTTATTGAAGTTATGTTGAAACTTTATTAAAGTGCTCTGTGCTATTTTCCATTTTATGTGGTGATTTAAAAAAAAAACAAGAATTTAGACATCACGGTAAGCTGAAAGATCTAGTTTAAGAACTGAATGAAACTTAACAATGGGTCTAACATAAAACACACCTCCATTACAGCACAGACAGATTCTCAGAAATAAACCATTTAACCTTAACAAAAAAGAGATCTGAGCCTCTTTGACTAATGCTGGTGAAGATTTGATTAATGATATCGGTTAAAAAAGGGAGATGTAAAACTTTATCTATACTAAAAGCGTCACGCTGCTGTATTTGTAGTCTTCCTCATTTAAAAAGGAACAGAAAGTAGACGTGCAAACACAAGATAAGAGGAAATATTGGTCTACATCACATGAGCGTACGTCACTGGGAATGTCCGATGAATTTATGATTCTGCATGTCTGAATCTGTTTTGGTCCACACAAAGAGCTTTGAAAAATTTCCAGGTGTTAATGATTCTGTGAAATAACCTGCAAAATCAATCCAAGGTTATGGGAAGCCTTTGGAGAAAAACTCCCAGTTTGGTATTTGAGAAGTTTCTGTTGTTTCCCTATCTTTGTTGTGAAAAGATGGATCGCAACTGTAAACTTCACACTAACCTGACTGCCACTCACTCTCCTACACTACCCTCAATAAACGTAACACAATAAGTAATAAGTGGGTGATATTATTATTACTGATATTATTTATGCCTTGCAAAAGTTTTCATATGTGTTGCACTTTTCAGCTGTTGCACTTTTCAACCTGCAACATCAAGCTTCAATTTATTTTATTGGAATTTTCTGACAGACCAACTCAAAGTAGTGCACAACCTTGTGCTGGAATTAACATAATACACAGGATTTTTTTTTTTTCAGAATATTTGACACTTACAAATAAGATAATTGTGACATTTGTTTGTCTTTACACCCTTACCCCCACCCTCAGATCAATACTTCACTTCTCACTTCCTGTTTCAGTCACAGATGCAAATCTCGTGCGTGAATATTCAAGTCTTGTTGCATTTTCTCTATAGTATTTATGTCTGGACTTTGACTGGTCCATTTAATATACTGCATTAATACGTTTGATGCAAAGCATTCCTTTTTAATTATAGTTGTTTTATTTGTAGAAGGTGCACCTCCATAGCCTCGTGAGACCATCCTGATCTCGCGAGGTTTCAAGGTTTCACTCGCAGATCAGTCTGGATACTCTCCGTTAAAGAAAATTTGGAGCCGTTCACCAAACGAACGTCCAATCAGCGTTGGCTTTGAGGCGGGTTGAGGTGTGACGCAACGGGAAGCGCGTCAGTTCAGTCTAAAGAACATGGCGGCTTCAGCTGATGAAACTAGCGTTAGCGTGGCTATCGAGCAAGTTTTATCGGAATTACAGAGTATTTATTTGCTGAGCTAACGAGCCTTTACTTGCAGCAGCAAGAGTAGCTTGGCTTGTGGTTGTGTTTTCGTCGTCGCTCTGTTACGTGTGACGACGAATCTGATTGGTTCATTTGGCCCGTCTATCACCAACATAGGCCAATCAGCTAACCAGTATTTTCGCCCCTTCCCAAAATTACTTCAACGGAAGGTTTCCAGATGGATATGCGGAGCAAATCTATCTGGCGGAGTCAGGTAAGCACCTCCACCCCAGATTTAAGTTTTGCTACAGCAGGTTTTATTTTCAGACTTCCTTATATCTATCGTCACATCTAGTGTGATCAGTCTTCCCACCTTCTTAACAACGACCAGCCGCTTTGACGTTTTCCAGTCAGGTTTCCGTGCTCCCCACAGTACAGAGGCCGCCCTTATCAAGGTGTTTATTGACATCCATATAAATACAGACTGTGGCAGAATCACAGTGCTGGTTCTTTTGGACCTCAGTGCAGCCATCGATACTGTCGATGACTCCATTCTGTTAGAACGCCTGGAGAACTGGGTCGGCCTCTCTGGTACAGCTCTCAACTGGTTTAAATCCTACTTAAAGAACAGGGAATATTTTGTATCAGTAGGTAACTTTACATCAGAGATGACAAAAATCACATGTGGGGTTCCCCAAGGGTCCATTCTGTGTCCCCTCCTCTTCAATATCTACATGCTCAGATAATAAAAAACAACATCAGCTGCCATAACTATGCAGACGACACACAGCTTTACATCACCATGTCACCAGGTGACTATGAACCAGTTCAGGCACTGAGTAAATGCCTAGAAGAAATCAATGCCTGGATGTGCCAAATTTTTCTTCAATTAAAAGAAAACAAAACAGAAGTAATAATATTTGGACCAATAGAGGAGAGATCAAAAGTTAGCTCACAGCTTCAGTCGCTTCAGCTGGGAACCACTGATCAGGCCCGAAATCTGGGAGTAGTGATGGACTCAGACCTGAACCTCCAAAAGCATTTACAAGGTCGGCTTTCTATCACCTGAAGAACATTTCCAGGATTAAAGGACTAATGACTCAGAAGGATCTGGAAAGACTAATCCATGCGTTTATATTTAGTAGAATTGATTACTGCAATGGTGTTTTCACAGGTCTGCCTAAAAAGTGGATCAGACAGCTGCAGCTGATCCAGAACGCTGCTGCCCGCGTCCTCACTAAGACTAAGAAAATAGAGAACATCACCCCAGTTCTAAAGTCCTTACACTGGCTCCCTGTATCTCAGAGAATAGACTTCAAAATACTTCTGTTAGTCTATAAATCCCTGAATGGCTTAGCACCTAAATACATTACAGACTTGTTATCAGTGTATCAACCCTCAAGACCACTCAGGTCCTCTGGCTCCAGCCTACTCTGCATACCTAGAACCAGAACTAAACACGGAGAAGCAGCATTTAGTTCCCATGCTCCACTTATCTGGAATAAACTTCCAGAAAACTGTGAAAGTGCAGAAAGCCTGAGTTCCTTTAAATCAAGATTAAAAACACATTTGTTAAGGATTGCCTTTGACTGTTCTAGTTAAACTGTTCTACTGAAACATCATTAGTTCAACTTTGCCGACCTTTTCAACTGTTTTTAATGTTCTATTTTGTTTCTACATTTTATTCCTACTTGCTTTTATTCTGTTTTATTTTCCTATATTTTAATCATGTAAATCAATTTGCATAGTCTCTGTACTGAATTGTGCTATATAAATAATTTTGCCTTGCCTTGCCTCCTGGATTTTGGCCTCATGGGTGTTGCTTGGAGCCTTTCCACCAACTCACATATATACGCCCTCACATATAGACATATCTCCTAAACAGCAGTTCATTGGGTCCAGGCATTGTTTATCTACAGGTTGACATCTGTATCAGGTCAGAATGGGACCTACATTCTGACCTGATAAGGGAAAAAGGGAAGTACAAAGATTTTCTAGAGATTACATTTGGTTCGAGTGTACTTTTGTTTTTGTGTGTAACAGTGCATAAAGCCGCTTCTCCAGGAAGTATTGTGCACACTAGCAAATTAATTGGAAACCCAACAAGATTAACTAGGTTATCAATGTAAACAAGTTTAATTTTTTGAGGCAAAATTGTAAAATTATAGAATTCCGAGTAATATACTAACAATCTGTCATTTCAGCAATAATCAAGCAAGTTAAAAAATAAAAGCAAATACGTCAGACTGCTTAAATCAAAAATATTTTATTATTTTAAACAATGCATTTCAGTCTATGACTGATCATGACAGATGAGGTGGAAAAGAGAGAAACAATAGAAAATGGAAGGAAACAGCAAGTTCAGTAAAGCAAACTTAGTTCTGTTGAATGCGTTTTAGTCCACACAGGGTGAAAGCCCAGAAGTAGTGCCGTTTGGTTCCACGCAGCTCTCACTTCTTGGCTGCAGCCTTGGTCTTCCTAGCCTTGACCCTCTTCACTTTCTTTGGGCTCTTTGGCTTCTTTGCCTTTTTGGCTGCAGCAGGTTTCTTGGTTTTCTTGGGGCTCTTAGCCTTCCTCTTCTTCTTTGGCGACTTCTTGGCTGCTTTTTTGGTGACCTTCTTTGCCTTCTTCTTGGTCTTTGGCTTCTTCTTCTTCACCACCTTCCTCTTTCGGGGTTTAGGAGGCTTCTTGTTGAGCTTAAAGGAGCCCTTGCTCCGGAGCAAAACTTTCTTGCTCACCAGACGCTTGATGGCGACGGCAATCCTTGCCTTGTTCTTCACCACATCGTATCCCCCAGCTTTCAGAGTCTTCTTCACAGCTGCCAGGGACACGCCACCTCTCTGTGAGGAGGCAGATACGACCTTCAGGATCAGGTCAGACACCGAAGGGCCTGTCTTCTTCTTAGGTTTGGCCTTCTTTTTAGCCAGAGGTGCCGCTGGCAAAGCAATCGCAGGAGAAGACATCGTGACGCTCCACCTGTAGGCTCAGTTCGGTTAAAGTCAAACGCTGTCAGAGAAATATTTCTGCTTGTCCTCATCAGAAAGTCAGGCTTTATAAAACCCCGATGAGAGCCCTATAGAGGCAGTCCCACCACAATGGTGGGCACCTTCCCCACCCTCTCCAACATGATAAGGGTTGTGTTTTCTTCAGCTGGGTTTTTCTGTAAAAATGCAAAGAAAATTGTACAATAACTGCATGAAAGGACATTTAAAAAATTGCTTTCAACCTCTACTTCATGTGTCTATAAGTTTACTAAAGGATGGTTTACATTTCTTGCAGGTTTACTGCCTCTTTTCAAGCTGCCAGTTGCCAGATGTCATTTCAGATGTGGATTTTGGACATCTTACAACGTTTATAACCTCTAAATAATCAAGCTGAAAAAAATAGGACAAAATCCTCTTAAAGTGTGGGATATTCTTAATGTATTTTCCTAAAAGTTCTGTTTCATATCAGTTTTATTTGCCTAATTAATCAATTGAAAGATGACCAAAGAAACACAGTTGCCGCCTTGGTATGCTGCAGTCATGATAAAAGTAGTGTCACTTCTCCAGAGATAAGAAGACTTTAAACAGAACAGAGTTCTGACATAAACAGAATTGGTTTTCCATGCATGTTGTGAAAAATGCTTGGTGACAAAAGAGGAAAATAACTAGATAATATTTAACTATTTGTGGTGAATAAAACCCTTATGAGAACCATATAGAGACAACATGATGGTCCACTTGTGCAGTTTTTCTTACATAAGATTTGTGTTTTCTTTAGCTGGGTTTTTCATTTAAAAAATCCAAGAAAGTGGTTTCATACCCACACAAAAGCACAAAATTGTTTTACACAGCCTTTACCTAATAAATATATATATATTCTTTTCAAGACTTGTTTGAATTCATGGTAGTTTTATTGCATTCTTATAAATTGCAGTTGTCAGATACAATTTCAGATGTTCATTTTGGACCATTTCTAATGTTTATAAGCTCTAAATAAATAGGTAGAAAAATATAAAAGTAAACCATCTCAATATATATGATATTTTCTATGTATTATCCTAAAATTTCATTTTTATTTAATTTTTATTTGCTTAATACATGCTTTAAAAGTTGATCAAAGAAACACAGTTGGCTCCTCTGTAAGCTGAGGTTAAGTCACTTCTTCTTATATAGGAAGATCCTAAACAAGCAAAAACCAACATAGTTTTAAATGACACAATGATGTGAGAAATGCTCATTAACAACAGAAAAAAATCATATATTAGCATACGGTATGCGATGTGGAGGCTACAACTATGATGAGAACCATATAGAAGCAGTCCCATCACCTCCGTGGGTACCTTCCCTTCAATGACATAAAGATTGTGTTTCCTTCAGCTGGATCTTTGTGTGACAAATATGGAAAAAAGGCAAAAATTCCTCACAAAAGCGTTTTATAAAATCATGCATAATATTAACTTCATATATTTATGCTTTTATTAGAGACTGTTTTAATGTACTACAATTCCCTGGTGTCTTTGCAAGCTGCCGGTCGTCAAATATAATTTCAGACGTACATTTTGGATATTTTAGAAGGTTTATAACCAATAAACAATGAAGTAGACAGACTTCTAATAAAATCATCTTGAAGTGTGTTATTTGTTTGATATGTTGTTGTACAATTTCAGTTTTCTTACAGTTTTCTTTGGCCACTAAGTATATTAAAAGATTATCAAAAAAACACAGTTGACTCCTGCAAGCTGAAGTCATTACAAAAGTGGAGTCAGTTCTTCACAGATAAGATCATCTTATGCCATCAGAAAAAAAAAACTGGTTTTATGACATGGTGTTGAGAACAATTGATAAAAAAAATAAACAAATAAAATAACAAAATACTATGGAATCATATGTTATGCTAAACACCCTGATGAGAACCATATAGAAGCAGTCCCACCACCACAGCGGGCACCCTCTCTGACATGATAAGACGTGTGTTTTCTCCAGCTGGATTTCTCTGTAAAATGTGAAAAAAATGGTTGCAAATCCACACAAAAGCAACTCTTTAAAGTCCCATGCAATCTCCCCCTCATAAATCCATGTTCCTATCAAAAACATTTGTAAATATAGAGCAAGTGTTCTGCTTCTGTACCAGCTGACAGATGTCAGATGTCATTTGAGACATGCATTTTTCACATTTAAAACAGTCTATAACCTCAAAATAACGAAGTAGAAAACTAACTGACTAACTAATCTTAAAGAGTGTGATATTCCTAATATAATGTGGTAAAATGTGTGCTGATTTTAATTATAATTTGCTTAATAAAAGCTTTGAGATGTCATGGAAGAAACACAGTTGTTTCCTCCTTAAGGTGAAGTTATGATAAAACAGTGTCAATTCTTCATAGATAAGAAAATCTTATGCTTGTGCAAACAAAGATGTCTTTGAATGAGAGGACGATGCATAGTGAAATATCTTTTTTAATATTTTATTACTAATATTTCACGGATAAATCTACAGTGAGAACCATATAGAAACAGTCTCAGCACTACAGAAGAAACCTTCTCCAACCTTCAGTGACATCATAAAGATTTGGTTTCCTTCACCTGGATTTTCCTGCAACTCTTCAGAGAAAATGTTTGAGTATCCAGATTCAGCAACATTAAGAACTGCTCAGTTTCAGCGTTATTCTTTTGCATTTCCTTTTTTGAAATTTGTTTAAACGTGTTACAGGATTATTGCATCTTTACACGCTGGCAGTTGTCAGATGTCCATTGTGTTGCGTTTACAAGGTGTTTGACCTCCGAATAATCAAAGCAGAAATGATAATTAGTAAGTCATTTTAAACAGCATAGGCACCAGCAACCTTGGCGACCTCACAAGGGATAGGCGTGTTGGAAAATGGATGGATGAAATTTAAAGAGTGTATCGTGTCTGATCTATTTCTGTTAAGTTGTTTTATTTAATTTTTAGTACTTCAGTAAAATATGAGTAGAGACACACTATTTGTGTTGTGTTATATGTGAAGGACATAATATATACTTGTCTCCACTTTTGGAGGGAAATGGATCTGAGCCAGAATAAAATTATCAGCCAGGGTGGGTAGAAAAACGAATTTGAGCTTATCCTTCCCCCTCAATTTAATCAGAGGTGTACACATATTGATTAAAAACAATCCATATTCCCGCCTTCTTGTCGTCAGTCCGTTGTTTCATGTTGAAGTCGGTTGGGAATTTAACAGTCTAAGTTACCTTTGCACTTTTCAACCTATATGCCATTCTGTGTTTGTATGCAAGAACTGAATCGTTTGCATACTTTCTTCTCCATTCTATATTTGCACCAGAAAATAACAAATTAACACAGCAACCAAGGAACCTTTTAATAATGCAGTGTAAATGGACTTCCTACTTATTGTAAGCGCCAGTATTTCTATTTAGATATAAGCTGTGAAGTGTGTGTGTGTGTGTGTGTGTGTGTGTGTGTGTGCACTTTTTTAGAAAATAATCACATGTTTTGATAAGTCACTTTAAGTATATTTACATAAACTATGAAAATCATGGTTTTGACACAAAAAAGTTTATCAAATGAATCGAAATTCCAATATTTAGCAAACATGAAGATTATTTACAGACGAGCTCCCTAGAAGCCCACAGGTAAAGCTGTTTCTCTTGTAAAATGCTTAATCAAACCAAACAAATATGCTCCCACTCTGTCTTATTATTTATTTTTTCTGTATTGCTGAGAGATAACAAGTTCGCATGAGTGTGCCTGAACTGAGAAGATTGGCCAACACACTCAGGCCTCCTGTGGTGCACTGATAGCGCCTCCTTCAGTTGCATTCAAAGGTGCAAGCATGAAAGAGCGGCATCAGAGTGCAGTTCTCCTACCTTCCTGTAGATGGCGACTCATGGTTTCTATTAGAGCACCTACCTTTTATTTCAGTCACTGACGGTGGCAGATGTTTAAATATAGCATAATTATTAGAAAAAAATTATATAAACATTTTTTTCTTACAAGGTAAAACAGACATTGTTCCTTTTGCTTAAAAACAATGTTTTATATGATTCTCACTGATGAAACAATACAAGCAAAGTATGACTAAAGAAAAAGCTGTTTTTTGTGTACTTTTTAACACCAAATAAATATTCAATACAGGGTGTATGTGACTGTATGTACAAGCTCTAACAGCATACAGTAGAACCACTGAAAAACCTGTTTTGTTTTGTTTTTTTCAAACAAAAGAGATCCCATTTTAACTGCTTTTGCTAGCCTGATCTGCCAGGGTCCTCCGTCATCAAAATATATTTTGAACACTTAAAATGTCCAGCTAGTATTTTTATGTTGAATTTAGAACAAGAGCATGGCTGACAGTGTATTTACAGTGCCTTTTATACTCCCTTAAACCTTTTCACATTTCTAACCACAGACCTCACTGTATTTCTTTATTTGGATTTCAGTGGCGGTATCAACACAAAGTGCTGCATAGTTGTGAAGTGAAAGAAAAACAGTAGATGGTTTTCAAGATTTTTTTTACCCCACAAAAAATGTGGAATGCAATTCTCTTTATGTTTTTACTCTTTTACCCCTTGGAAAAATCTAATACACCTATCTGCCTTCAGAAATTACCCAATTAATGAATGGAGCCTTCCAAGATAATATCTGTCTAAATTCAGTAGTTTTTATAGAAAGTTGAACAAACAGCATCATGAAAAATAAAAAACAAAACAGGAAGAAGACTCTGGAGAAGGTTAAGCCATTGTTAGATTACAAAACAATATCTCAAGCTTTGAAGATTTCACACTGTTCAGCTGAACATCTGAAAACAGCTTTAGTAATCTATAACCACAGCCAGTCTTTAGAAAGAGCTTATAGGGAATGATTTCATTTATTTTACTTTTTTACTTGCATTTACTTTTTTGCATATCTTGCAAGGCTCCTCCCACCCAGCTCATCAGCTGATTAGACTGATGCTTTTGGCCAAGCGGTACAAACCGCTGACTGCTGTTTTTAGGGACAATACGTACAATATGAACTCCAACTGAACTTTTTTATGACCACCACAGTTTTTGTTTGCAGCGACTATTATCACACCTTGCTACTGCTAGATTCCATGATGCTGATATCATTACAATGAGTTTCTAATCTATATCTTATCAATCTTTAGTATTTTACTTTTAACTTCCGTCTTGGCTTAGCTTGGAGCTTGTTTGTATATATTGAGGCGTAACGGGAGATGCAGCTGTGATTTCAATATATGTCATATGCTGTGACGTCTCTGCATTTGGGGCCAGTGGGGCCAGGTCCCACAAGATATCGCTGTGGAGCTCTATGTTCACAATAATCAGTGGGACAGGATTGTTCTTTGTAGAGTAATATTGTAAAAAAAAAAAAAAAAAAAAAAAAAAATAGATTCCCTTACCAATTAAATTATGTTATAAACATGTGTGTCTATATATCTAAGTCTGCCAGAATAACGACAAGCTCAGTAGGCTATATCCTCTTGAGGCGCCTTGTTATTGGGGCCGGCCAACCAAAGTTTGTTTAAATATTGAACATCTGAAATCGCAGTGTGCATGCCCAACAAGCTCTCAGTAGACAGCCATGGGGCACTAATACTCTGGCCCCAAGCTCAGATCTTCCAATCAAAATACTATAATTGCACTCATTACGTTTACATTCTGCCGGATAGTGGGCGACCATCTTGGCAAGGCAAGACGAATTTGTTTGTGTAGCACATTTTGGTACAAGGACAACGCAAAGTGCTTTACATGATTAAAACATTGGAAAATAAAAACAGAATAAAAGCAAGTAAAAAATAAACAGTTGGAATAAAATGTAGTTTTAATGTAATTTAAACAAAATAAAACTTGAGAAAATGTAAACCAAATGTAAACAAATATTAATCTAGTGTTGGTTGTCCTTGCTGGCTCATTGAAGGATTGATGTGAATCTTTTCTGTTCAATAAATGAACAATACGAGCGAGTCTCTATTTGTAATTTAATGTATAATAATTAAATTACATTTAGCTTATATAAAATGGATTTTCTAGTGTATTGGTTTATGCTAATGTATCTGTTTAATTTAAAATTGATCAAAGTCAGGTTGTATGTATCTCAAAAAAACTTGTTAATGGGTGTTGAGTCTTTATGCTCCACTTAGCTTATCATGCCAGAGACGCCACCTGTCATATGCTAACAATAAGGCTATTCTGTTCTACAAACATATTGCATATAAAGCCCATAGCTTAAATCAGCTGATGGAGTCTGTTTATTTGTTTGTTGTGAAGATAAACAAAACGTAGGGATCTGAACAATATGAGATCATTATTTGACACACATCTGACCAAACCCCAAGGCAGGACAGATGTAACAAGTAAGATTTATGTGCATATCTCACACCTCCTGGGCTTTTGGTTTATTTTAGTGATTACATTGAATCAGTGCAAATAGGTCTGATTAGTTGAAAACAGAAAACATGTTGGGTAATTTTTTTTCTGCTCGGATGAAAACAATTTAAGAAAGATTGCTGTTCCCCTTGAATTTCACCACGTTGGGTACATCCTGTGAACCACATGGAGCCGTCTGTAAATCGACTATGCGACACTTTGTCCCTGCTTATGTGAAGGTCTACTCAGGTATCTGTAAGTCGCATGAGTATAAGAAATTTTTGTAGGTGGGGTATCAAGACTGGCTCCAGTCTTGGGGACCAAATGCTTGTAAATTGGGCACTAGTTGCAACCACAAACCCACTAAGAGATGGCTTTTCTACTAAATTGACTGGTGGGGAGGGTAAAACAATCAGAGAGGCGGCCAAGGGGCCCACAGTAACTCCAAAAGAGATGCAGAGATCCACAGTTCAGGTGGAAGAATAAGGGGGAACTACTATAAGACACGCACAACACAAGGCCTTCATTGAAGAGTGGGAAGGTTAGAAACCGAAACATGAAAGCAGAGGCTGTTGTCCATCCAGTCTGACTGAGCTTCATTTGTTTTGCAAAGAAGAATGAGCAAATGTTTCAGTCTCTCAATGTGTAAGCTGTAGATGCAAAGGAATGTAGTTCTCCAAATTAGTTTATGTACTGAATGTTCTGTAGATCAGAAAGGATATATGTAAATTACATCCTGTGTGTGAATGTCCATAAACACCCTGTCAGAGCTAAATTTGGCCAGACTATCACTTCCCTCATGTTGTTCTGACAAAAGTGTAAAAATAAAAGTGCACTTTGTTAAGTTTGTTGACTTGATTAGCCCAACTGACATGACAAAAATCCATTTTAACACATCCTATTGAATCTCATACCAAGACTGAAATGTCCCTAAGGTAATTCTTACCCCAGCTGTGTAAGGCCTGCTTAGTTAGATGCTTTAGTTTACTGACAATTGCCTTTGCAATTTTATTTTAAAATCACTAAAGAATGCATCTTTTGTGCTCAGATCAAATCAAATTTATTTATATAGCACATTTAAGAGCAACTACCGTTGGCCAAAGTGCTGCACACAAAAAGAAAAACAGTCAATAATAATTCAATACAAACACTGTACAAAAAGAGAAAAATAGAGGAAAAACTCTCACACTGTGTTAAAAGCCAGAGTATGAATGTGCGTTAAGAAGACTTTTAAAAGCACCAAGAGTTGAGGCCTGTCTAAATGAAGGGGAAGCTGGTTCCATAGTTTAGGAGCAACAACAGGAAAAGCCCGATCACCTCTGTGGACCAGCCTGGACCTTGAGACAACTAAACACAAATGGGCATTAGATCCAAGGTTTCTATAGGGCACATAAGGCTGGAAGAGATCAGACAAATATGCAGGTGCCAGCCCATTTAGGGCCTTATAGGTAAACAATAAATCTTAAAAAATTATTTCTAAAATGAACGGGGAGCCAGTGAAGAGAAGCAAGCTCTGGTGAAATGTGTTCACTCTTTTTTGTGTCGAGAGGCGACCTGCAGCGTTCTGAGCCAACTGCAGTCGTGAGAGGTTGGCCTGACTTACACCAACATACAGAGAATTGCAAAAATCTAATTGGGAGCTGATAAAAGCGTGAATCACCCGTTCAAAATTATTAAAAGATAAAAAAATATTTCACTTTGAATAAAAGTGTGAGTTGAAAGGTCTTTTTACATCATAGCTAATCAGTTTTTCAAGATTAAGACTAGAATCAAGAATTACAAGATTTTTGCACGTGATTTTAAGAACTGCTCATGTGTTCTGAACTAAGGGGATGCGCTGTGATTTCCACACAGACCAAAAATCATGACTTCAGTTTTATTTTCATTGGAGTTCAGAAAAATTTTTAGCCATCCTAGCTTTTATCTTGGTAACGCAGTCAAACAATGGTTTGAGTGACAATGGATGTTTATGCTTCAACTGAAAATAAATCTGAGTATCATCTGCATATGAGTGAAATGAAAGATTATATTTTCTAAAAAAAAATGGAACCACAAGCGAGCATGTGGATGGAAAATAAAATAGGTCCAAGAATGGGTCCTTGAGGAAATGAATATGTAAAGGGAGCTGAGGGGAAGCAGATTATCCAATACTTACAGAGAAGTATCCTTCAGAGAAGTATCCTTCTGAAAAGTACGTTCATTGGAGCTGAACGGAGACAGGGACTTGCAAGCGGGACCATCAACACGGCAGAGTGAGTTCTTATTGGCCAGAGCAACAGCAGGATTAGCAGTAAGGCAAGGTGAATACTTGCAGGTCAGATTCACAACAGGATTAATAGCTCCTCCTGAGGTTCAGAGGGGAGATAGGTTAGATCCAACAGCAGGCAGAGACTAACAAGGTAAAACTGAGGCAAGAAACAAACGGCTAGCATTTGCAAACCAGGCAGACAGGCGATGAGTGAGTGTAGTCTGATGACGAACCGGCAGAGGAGTGAAAGCAGAGGGAGGCTTAAGTAGGGAGGCTGGCAGGTGAAATGAGTCTGACTGACTGCAGAGAGAGTGAAGGGAAAGCTGAGTGAGGGGGAGGAGGAGCTGAAAACTGACAGAAAATAGAGCCAAATCATAACTAAAACCCTAACAAAGAGGAATAACTGAAAACTAATAGTAAACAAAAGCCAAGTCAAAACTAAACCCTGACAGCTGTTCATTTTTACTGTTCATGTTGTCACGTTGTATATACTGTTTACCAAATACACCCACCCCATGTGCATAATTCTCATTTGTTCCAGCATTGCCGTTCTCTGCACTCTTCACACTGTGGTTGTGTATGTTTGTATGTGAATGTGCCCCTGTACGTCACTTCCACCTAGGCTGACCTGATGTCTCGATTTGTGCTGGACGAATGTCCCGAATTTTACACTGTTGTCCCACTGTCCCAACTCACTGACACAGCTGAGCAACCCGGGAGCTGCTGTTAAGACAGTGGACTCCTATAAGTACCTGGGTGTTCACCTGAACAATAAACTGGACTGGAGTCACAAGACTGATGCGCTCAACAGGAAAGAGCAGACTCTACCTGCTGAGGAGGCTGGGGCCTTTTGGAGTGCAAGAGGCGCTCCTGAAGACCTTCTTTGACTGTGATGGCATCCGCCATCTTCTGTAGTGTGGCCTGTTGAAGCAGCAACTTATCTGTAGTTGAGAGGAAGCAGCTGGATAAGCTCAGTGGAAGGACCCAGTGCAGGTAGTAGGAGGCAGAAGGACCGTAAGAAAAATCACATCACTGACGGACCCCATGCATGGAGCTGCTGCAGAGCTGGAGAGCTCTTTTAGTGATAGGTTGCTGCTAAATCCCAGATGCTCTAAGGAGCTCTTCTACAGGCCATTCCTCCCAGCTGCTGTTAGACTTTATAACCTCTGCTGCTCACGACAGACTCAATACAAAATGCAAATGGTTGCACGGAATCTGACTTGATCATGAATCGTTTACAGTCTTTCAGACGCTAACGTAAACCTGCACATGCATTAGCTACTCTGAAATGCTGCTGTACTATCATACATATTATTTCATATTGTTGTGAAATAGGCTGTTGTTCTCTTTTTCCACTACTGACTTGAGTATGTCATCTTTTTTTTTTTTTTTTTTTTTTTTTTTTAACCTGAGTATGACATATTATCAATAATTGAGCAATATTAACTATGGCATTTGCTGCCTGTTTGTTTATTTATATTTTTGGCATTTCAAGCTCATCCTCTGCTGCTTTAGAACTAACTTTAGATAAAATTTTCTTTCCACTGTCACTTCATGCTTGCTCAGTATAAGGGATTGCTGCAAAGCCATGGACAATGCAGACAACTCTCCCTTTGGCTCTACGCTTCTTCAAGAGGAGTGAATGCTGCTTATCAAGACTTGATGCAATCTGCTGGGTTTCCTTAGATAGGAATTTTTTTTTTTACCAATCTGTGTAATCTGACCCAATCTGTATAATCTGATTGAATTTTGACTTTGGAATGTACCTTGAGATGACATGTTTCATGAATTGGCGCTATATAAATATAGCGCCCACACTACTGTAAAGTCTGTTTTACGCTGTGCCTTTGCCACTGTCACGCCCGAATTACCCCATTGTGGAACAATAAAGGATTTCTTATTTTATCAGAATTATGTTGTTTTGAGATTTGTGGAATCAGGTGAGATTAGCTACCATTCGTCCAGAACGGCCTAAAACTACACACTGAAAATGTGTAGAAACCCTCCATATTGCAGCTCTATTCTTAATAGTCATTTCACTATGGCAAGCCGTTTTAACATAAATTCGGTTTCGTCTGACTATCCGTAATTACATTCCAGATATCTTAAAATGCATTTTGACTAGACAAAACTACATTTTGACTATCCGGAATGGTAATTTAAGATATCTTTATTTACATTCTGACTAGGAAGAATAATAATTCAAGATATCTTCAATTACATTTTGACTAGTCAAAATCCCTTTCAAGATATCTCAAATTACGTCACCGGATTCGTCATTGAAAGCGTCACACATCCGTAGACGTAATTTAAGATATCTCGAACGTAATTATGACTAGTCAGAATTACAATTTAAGATATCTGAAATAAGACATTGCGTGTAAGCCCCTTATTGGCTGTAAGCTGCCCAAAGCTGCCTGAACATTCAATGGCGCTGGCTGTTTTCGACAAAATTGTAAGAAAATGCCACAATATAGAAAGAGCTTTTTAAGTATGGGATATGCAGAGAGGGCGAAAATAGTATACTCGAAGAATGCTTAAGAAATTTGCAAAGAATTTCGGATTTACTTGCTGCCGACGCACACAATGCACTGAAAAATGGCTAGCTGAAAGCGCTACTGTCGACTCATGTCCAAGCTGGAAATAAGGAATATTCCTCAGCCCGGACCAGTTCTGTTAATAACCAGATGCAGTTTTTATACTGTGGTAAAGCATCTGCCTCTTGGGAATTATGGTAAAGCCAGCTAGCTCTTGATTTTCACATGCGAGACGGCACAAAGCATTACAGCACCCTCCTTTAGCTTCTCTGAAAACAAAAGCGCACGCCTCCGGTTCCTGTGTGATGACATATGGCAAGCCGTTTCGTAATTCAAGATATCAGTAACGTCATTTTGACTAGTCAGAATGTCAATTTAAGATATCTTAAATGGAAAAGCTGAATAATTCAAGATATCTCTAATTCATTTAGAGATATCTTAAAAGGAATTTTGACTAGTCAAAATTACAATTCAAGATATCTTAAAAGGAATTTTGACTAGTCAAAATTACAATTCAAGATATCTTAAATTTATTTTTTACTAGTCAAAACTGCATTTCGCCTATCCAAAAATACATTTAAGATATCTTGAATTATGGTGGCATTTGAGATATCTTTAATTAGAATTATGACTAGTCAAAACTCAATTTAAGATATCTTGAATTGTAATTTTGACTAGTCGTAATTTAATTGTAGATATCTGAAATGGGTATTTCAGATAGTCAGTAATTCATTCGAGATATCTTGAATTGACGTCTCCATACAACTCAATGTAAAATCTGATGTCATTTCGACTAGTCAGAATGTAATTAGAGATATCTCGAATAGGTATTTTGACTAGTCAAAATACAATTAGAGATATCTTAAATTGCTAAAACGTCTAGTCATAAAACAATTTGAGATATCTTGAACGTAAGGGCGATAAAACCGAATTTATGTTAAAACGGCTTGCCATAATTTCACAGTTAAAGCCAAAACACCGTTAACTCGTCATTCCAGGGAATTTATCTTTCCGGTTTTATGACGTCATAACACACTGAATAACTGAGTCAGACCAGTATGGGCTACTGTGAAAATATACAGTAGCTGCTATAGTGTCCGCCTTTCACTGTTCTCTAATGTGTTCATTAAAACGCCAGCAACGTCCAACGTTGTTTGTTTTGAAGAAGAAAAAAAAGAAAACAGATAAAAGAGTTAATCCGTTAAGAAAACGTTTCTCCTGGATTGTAACTGTAACACTGTTGTGTTGTGAAACGGTTCTGGCGCTTTGGTGACCCCCCACCCTCCTTCCCTCCCTCCCTCCTTCCAGTCATGTGACCATGTGATCACAGTCAGCGCAGTCAGACACACAGAGACGGAAACTTGTGACTGAGGCAGCTGAAGGTCGGCCTCTCACCGCGACATTAAATAAAAAGGAAAGAAATCCACGGAGCAGCTCTCCCTCTTTGGCTTCCTCTGCCAACATGGACTGCGGAATCTGCACCTCGAAGAGCATTCTGCTCTTCCTCAGCTTGGTGTTCTGGGTGAGTTCTGCGGGGTAAATTTCCACCTGCTGAGATTTGACTACGGGGATATTCAGGGTGAAGCCAACAGTTTACCGAGTCTGTTTACAATAGCTCGTTTTTTTTTTTTTTTGTTTTTTTTTTGTTTAGTTATTATTAGTAATATTAATATTTTTGTGATCAAAAATACCCGTTTACAAAGACAAAAAAAATCAAAGTTGCGTCTATAAACATCACACGCTACCACGGCTCTTTCATGGACACTTGGGTACTTCCTTATTTTTCTGTTGGCCTATAGCTCTCAAAGGCCGGATGTGGGACTTTTTTATTTGTTTATTCATTTATTTACATGGGGAGGTTCAGAGAAACCAAGAGGCCCACTCTAAAATTTCCAGTAACCCCACCTGAACTGTGCCACATTTTCTAGGATTGGTCTGTTTATAGTAGCCTAAACACTGTGTTTATGTTTTTTTTTTGCTTTATTTTGCCAGTGTCTCAGCGAAGGTCTTATCAAATTTATTTCACAATCACGTGACTACCTGCAATTATATTTCACATTCAGCACTTTTTTTTTTTTTATTATTACTTTATTTTGAGACAGGCACCTTCATTTATTCAGGGCCGCGTTTAGAAGAACTCCAGGTGCACCCCAGCATCAGGCCTTTTAGGCTCTGTCTACATAAGAGTTTCCCCATAAAGGCAGTGTAATTTAAAGACATATTATCAGCCTTGCAACAACAACAAAAAAACATTAGCAACTGTGCCAGCCACGTCACTGACAATGTAACACCCTAATAAAGTGTTACATACAGAGGAAAAGGGACATGTATGTTAAAACTGATGTGGTCAAGGAAAATATTAGCGGCCACTTATATCATCATTGTTGTGTATTTAATGTATGCAAACTGCAACACCTCACCTGGCATGAGCTTGTAGATTTCTTCGCAAAAGTCTAAAATACGTTTATATATATATATATATATATATATATATATATATATATATATATATAAAACTGGGGTCTTGGGTTGTTGGCCCGATGAACCCTTCACTGAAGTCTGGTTTAGACTGGCCATGTAACGGCGTTAAAGCAAATGGCCCGCTGGTGTCTGGATTAGGTCAATGCCATGTTAAGGCAATTTTTTAAAAGATAATTAAGGCTGTGAAAGACTGAGAAACGTAACATGACGGGTGAATGGAGCATAGAAACGTTGTGCTGTTTTTTTTTCCCGTTTGAGCTTTCAGCCACTGTCTGTCACTGGATACGCTTGACTTGGAAAGGCTGGATGCTTTTTGACAGTTTTCGGGGGTTGCAGTAGGGAAAATAAACACGTTGTTTCATTAATGCTAGCTGGGCTGACCACATTGGTTACCAACATAACCAGCTGAACTCTATATTTACTGGCAGGGAAAGTAGCCACAACATTCTCTTCAGTGTCTACCTAACAGGGAGATGTTTTGCTATTTCAGCAACTGCCATCATATCATGTGGAGCAAACAAGCCTGAACTCAGCCCTCATGTGGGTTCATACTGACTTTAACAGTGAAAGTCTGGTTAGGGGATATGTCAAGCCTGCTTTTGATTTGTCAGCAGTTTCTATGAAACTGTACATTTTTCAGAAAGATTCGTGTGTAATTTGGGGTTTCCTGAGAGTAAGGATTTATCTAAGATGCCTAAATCAACAATTTGCACTAAGACGAGGTTTGATTCGTTATCCTCATTATTAAATCATGCACTGCAAACCCACAAGAGTGGATTAAAACGTTAGTGACAGATTTCAGCGAAAATGTCCCCGTGAATTAACGCCGTTTCCTACTTTTACAGATTCTAGTGTTTCATGACCGACATTACATTTAGTTTAAACTCTTCCTTTCAGCTCAAGAGCTAAAAGGAAGAGTTTTTCTTATGTTGTAAACCTACGCCTGGAATGTGGTCCAGTGAGCACAGATCCAGCAGGTTTCTCAAGAGCTTCTCACCACAGATGAAGAAACACAACCTCAGAGGGTCTTTCTCAAATTCCAGGGACGCGACGCGGCGTGTGAATGCTGTGCGTTTTGTAAGCCTCTTTGTGCCGCCTTTTAGGCACAAGATGAGATTTTCTGGAGAGATTAGGGGGTGAGCAGCAGAGGAGGTGCAGGACTACAGCTCCACAGTGATCCCGTGACTGGGGAGTGATTACAGAACTGAGTCATGGGGTCTAACTCTATGTAAATTATTGTTGGATCACAGATAACGCACATCTGTACAAATGGAAAAAAAAGAGAATTAAACAGTAATTACTTAGCATTGTTAAAGGGGAAGCAATACTAAAAATGGCTCCAATCAGAGGGAACACAGAAATGGGAAGTCTTGATTTTTATTTTTTTTATTTCGTCTTTTAAAGATTGTCGTGTTGTAAAGAATAGCTCCATGATTGTTTTTGCTTAGTTGATAAGCAAAATGAAATGGGAGGCCTAATCACTCATGTTCTTCTAAAGCTCCACATTTCGGTTTGTTTTGTTACTTTCTCCTACATGATATCGAGTTTTTTTTTGTTTTTTTTTAATCAGTGTTTAAATCAACTCCAATCCTTGTGTCATTTCAAAGGTCAAAGGGAAGTTGGGTGTGTCAATAAAGAGATAAACGCGTCACTGTTTTCTCAAGAGCTGTCCCACTTTTCCATAGTCGACGTTGGGCGCACACTGAAAGTGCACAAGCAGAGCTCTGCCTTTACGTGATCAAATATGAAATTGTTCTTACATGTGTTCTGCATATGCGGCGGACCGACTCACGCATGAAGTCTTATGATTGCTGATGTCACCGCGGAACAATGATAAGTTCATGACTCCGTTTACCTTCCCTAACAGTTGAGTAATCACATGATTACACATCACAAGAGGAAATCTTTTCGAGGGATATTTTCCTGCTTCGTTATGACTTTACAATCAGATGCATTTCTGGATTATATCTACATAAATTTGTAGACCTTCTTTTGGATATAATATCTGCCTTAGGCACAAAGAGATGATTCACTCACTTCTCTGGATTAACGTTTAAAATGGGTCATTATGTCCTTTTTAAGGGATGAGCTTTCTTTCTCTTTCACAATAACTGTTTGCGGGCGGTCTATAAAGTAACAAGGTGCAGATTCCACATCAAAGGGAGTTTTTTTTCTCATCCACAGAGTGGCCATGTTTTCCTTCCTGTGAGGCTTTTTTTCTCATTCTTCTGCTCTACTGTACATCAGGTTCTTGTACTTGTGCATAATATCTGTATAATATTGTGTCTGGCAAGCCCTGGTCATCCTTTAAAATACATCCGCTTCTGTCTCAAATATATGGTTTATTTAAGTTGTGTTATTAGCAAATTAGTATGTGATCCTAAATGTAAGGTACTTGGTTTTTGTTCCTTTGACGCTCATGTTCCTAGTTCTGGTCCTCCCCTGGCTCTTGTCACTTCTAGACGGTTTATGAACCTGCAGTAAGAAAAGGAACAAGCCCCTGGAGTGGCTTGCCACCAGTTCTGACCTGCCATGGCTTATTGGGCTTTTGAGGAAGTTGGGCCTCTAGAGACAGGAACTCAAATGCAAGGGCATCTGATGGGCTACGAAGTTGTGGGTTTTGGAACATTAAAGTGTGCAAGTATATTCTAATAAATGTCTGACTTACTCACTTATAAATAATAACAATGCGGTGCAGTTATCTTGAATCTTGACTAAATTTATTTACAAAGGTGTCTCACTTAAGCTGTGCAAATTATAGGATTACAGTGGTCATTGCAAGGTTAGTGTAAATTAAACAAATCACCAATATATTGCCCCCATAGAGAGTCTGAACACTTGGAACCTACATGCAACGCAAGCAGTCGTTTGTGTGATTTATTCTCGATACCATAATCTCGCTTATGATAAATTTGCCCTAATTAATGCCCTGTGTGGCAGTAATATATTTTAGCAATTTGATGGGCTTAAACTGTCATTACGGGTAGTTTTTGTTTTTCGTTTTAGAAACCCAGGTCCAAAAGCTGATAGAAAGTAGTAGTGGGAATATTGTGATGAGTAAAAAAAATATTGTGATGATGAGGGGGGAAAAAAAGAATAGAGGAAAAATGATCATTATTATGGCAATATTCATACATTTGCATATATATATATATATATATATATATATATATATATATATATATATATATATATATATATATATATATATATATTTCAGCCCTATTCTCACTAAACTATATTACAAACTTGACCGCTTTTTCGCTCTGCCCTGCAGGGTGCCGGAGCGGTGTTTGCCTACCTTGGTGCCTACATGATCAAGAGCTATGACACCTTTGAAAGTTTCATCCAGAACAAGCAGACCCTGATCCCCGCAGCGATCGTCATCGGCATCAGCGTGGTGATGTTCATCATCGGACTGGTGGGATGCTGCTCCACGCTCAGAGAATCCAAATGTGGCCTTGGCTTTGTAAGCAACTCTCCTGGCTTCTCTGTGGAACTCCTCAGTATTCGTTAGCTCAGCTGGAAGGGAATCGATTGTTTTGTTTTTTTTATGCGTATTTTGACACTTGAGTTTTGTTGACCCTAATTAATTTTTTACTATGACTTACCCTTCAGCCATTCTTAATTTCCACCTGCTGCTTTCTCTTTTTGCAGTTCTTTGTCATTATCATGCTCATCTTTGCAGCAGAAGTGACTGCGTTGGTGTTTACCTTCATCTACCAAGGCAAAGTGAGTCAGAATGATGCAATCTTACTATAAGGCTACTTTTGTATTTTTAAAATTCATCCTACTTCAGTGCTTATCATTAAGATGACTTTGTATGTTTTGTGTATGTGCAGATCGGTAAAGCTCTGGAGGGCCCGATGACCGACACCTTTTCAAAGTACGATGGGACTAATAACACCGAGTCCCATGCTGTGGATATGCTGCAGATTAATGTTAGTATTGTTCTCTACAGAAATAAACTTGTTTTCTCAGTTCTACTTTCAGACCCTTTAACATCCTCTTCTCCGCCCGTGTTCTTTCCCATCCGCACAGTTGCATTTCCTCCTCTGGTTCTTTCAGTTTGCTCTTTATTCTCACAAGAGGCCATTACAGTGTTCATAAATAATCATTGTGCTCTCCTCTCTACTGAGCATGCCCAGAAAACCCTATCTGGATGTTTTAGTGTAAGAAATGTGGAGCATTGCTCATTGTCAAAAAAGGCAAGCCAGATGTGAGAGTGGATTGGTCAAAAAAAATTGTGACTTCAATGGTAACAAAGCAACTAAACTCCTCTGCTGATTCATGATTGTGTTAAGATAGAAGCCAAGGGAATATTTGTCATACTTACCGGAAGTGTTTGTTTAAAAAGTCACAAATGACTGAATTAAATTGAATTCAAATTAATTAGGGTTTGCTGTAAAATCAATTGTATTTTCAGTCCCTTAAGAAAAAAGACCTTCAAACCTTTTGATGCTAGTATTTCATACTAGCTTCTTGATGCTTGTTCCCACAACCAAGCAGACATATTTAGACATATTTGAAATTTCTCCTCTGATTTTTTGTTTTTGTTTTTTGACCATTCTGCTTTGATTACTCTTCTTCTGTTGTAGAATAAGCTGTTTCTCAAAATCTGGCTTTATTTGATAATGATATTATGCTGTCCTGTCAGGTTTTGCTTAGTTTTATTTAAAACCCATTTAGACTTGGTCAGACGTCTCTCGTGCCACTGGCGACACCACAAGCCCACACCATAACCAACGAACCATGCAAACATGTTTAGCTCGTGGCTGCCAAACGTTTAACCTGGAGTCTTAAGAAAATTGTTCCTCAAGTTCTCCAGGGCTACGTTTTAAGACTGAATAAATACAAAATTGATTACCATGCATGAAATGTTTGAAATAATGTTTAACCTGCCGTCTCTTCTGCCTTTTGGCTTTTTTTTATTTCTATGCTTTTCCTGTCTTCTTAATTTTTGTTTACTTGACACAAGTATAAATATCTACTCTTTTTTTTTTTTCTTGCCATTGCAGTTGAAGTGCTGTGGAGTCTACAACTACACCAGCTGGTTGAACACCAACTGGTACAAAGAGAACCAAGCCATGCCTCGATCCTGTTGTAAAAACCAAAGTCTGTGTGACGGCAAACCACAGAAACCAGACTTGCTTTATCAAGAGGTAAATCAGTCATAATCAGTAGAGTGTACCAATTAGCCTGGAGTCACATCTTCTTGTGTCTTTGCCCCGTCTCTGAGTTAACCATTTCTGATTTAGATTTTTAAATTGCAGACACTTTTTGTAGCCAAATTCTTCAATGTGTCAAAAATAATTATGTCTGCAACTAGAAATGCACCACGTAATTTCAGTCCAGTGCGTGATTTCCTGATCTGTGTTTTTGTAAAGCTTTCATCCGCTGATGCTGATTCAGGCTTCTTTTTAAAATGTAGGAAAAGTAATCAAAATATGTTTTTCTAGTTTCCCTACAATTAGTGGCCAATGGTTATTTATAAAAGTAGCTAATAAAGCAAAAGTGAAGTCACACCACGCATGTAAAAGACCAGTTGATATATATATTAAAAAAAGTGTTCAGCAGTTTTTAGCATCTCGTGTTTGTGATTAGGAAAACTGCAGAGTCAGTGTGTATTCCCGACAGAATGTGGACCCCTATATTTGCTCTGCGATTTTCGAATGTCTGCCAGCAGTTCTACATCCTACATGTCAAACCTTTCATTATCAGATGAAATGTGCGCTCTCTAAGCCTGGTTCTCCACTCTTCTCGAAATATCTCTTTACATCTCCTCTGACTTCATTTTCAATCACCTCACTCATACAGAAAATTACACAACAAAGGGTGTAGATGTTACCGTAGCCTGTTAGCCCTTAGATATGTTTCGTTTCTTAGAAAAGAAAACCTGATTCTGAGTTTTTGATCAGCCAGTTGATGAACAGGGTGGATTGAAAATTGAAAATCAGCTATTTTGATGTAGATTCTGATTTAAAATCATTGACTCTTCTTTTCATAGGGATGTCAAGGAAAAGTGGAAAACCTTCTGCACAGTACGCTGACTGTTGCCCTGCTGGTTGTTCTTGGATTTGCCATCATCAAGGTAAGCTGCAGTTGAGCTGTGGTAAAAGCTTTTCCCTGCACTGTAGTACACAGCACGATTCACACAAGCAAGGACCTTTTATCTTTCAAAGCCTTGGAATTTGTCACCTTATTAATGACAGTTTGAGATGTGCAGTAAATCACACCGGATGAACTTCAGAATGGACGTGTGCAAATTGAATATTACACATGTTTTAACATAATCATGTACAATAACAGCTCTGTCAACATCTACTCTTAAAACAAAAAGGGGCCATTGTGGGGTTTTTTCTCTAGTCATTTCAGCGGTTACACACACTGCTGATTAGATTATGCTTTTCAAAGAGATTTTTTTTCTAAGAAAGCTAAACTCCAATTATCTCAAGCAAAAAAAAAAAAAAAAAAAGATCTAATCATCCTGTGGGTTACTTTGTTTCCAGAGCTTCAGTCTGGTCAGATAGGATTATCCAAATCCCTTCTAGTTGCTGAATGCTTGAATAATGAGCAAGAATTATTTGAGACGATGTTTGATTACTTTCTTCAAATACACAAGTATAAACACCCTTTTTACATCCATAAGTCATGCTCTTCAGTTCCAGGTTTTGATGCAAAATTTGCATGTCACCCCCGGGACAAAAGTTAAATATCTTGCAAAAATGCTGGCTGAAGCAGGTCATAGGCAGATCCTTTAACTCTTAGCTGTAACTCAGGTAAAAGTCCCTCTGCTCTCTGTTCCTCATGATGGCCCTGCTGATGCTTGGAGTCAACTTTCATTTCTTTTCTTGCTGGGTGAATAAGTTACCGTATATTTTACACTATAGGGCTAACTTAAAATCCTTAAGCTTTGTAAAAGAATTGATAGTGTGCCTTATTTATGATTACCGTTGTGATTATTGACCGATTTTATGTGGTACAATGTGCTAAAAAATCTTTTGAAATGTGTAAGCATGACTTTGGTAAGCAATGAAGCCGCTCTACTTGATGGATATTCCGAGCATTACGGTACACTGCGTCACTACCTTATCAGACCCACTGAGCTCTATTATACACTGGAGTGCTAATAGCCCGCTGTTAGAACGAGTCGCTTTGAAGCCACCAGCCGCCATATTGGTACTCCCCATTTCCCCCCAGTAACTAGGGAATATGTGCGAATCCTCGAATAACGAGGATTTTTTTTCATGTTCAGGGGAGGCTTAAAACTTTTAAAATGTCAAATGCCATATACTTTTATGTTATGTTCTAAAACTATCAAGTACTGATAAAGTCATGTGCTGAAATATTTTGCATTTTATTTATATATATATATATATATATATATATATATATATATATATATATATATATATATATATATATATATATATATATATATATATATATATAATTTGAATAACATGTCAAATATTTCAGCACCAAACAACCTAGTAGTTAATAGTGTACATCCACTGACTGTAGAACTACCTATGCAACGTTTTCACACAGCCAGAAAACTGCTTGTTGTTGCAACCAAATCCTATAGGATTCTGTTAGAGTAGGGAGTAGCAAGATGGCGGCCAGTGACTTCAGTTTTTCGGTAAAATCAGCTCTCCAGTGTATAATATAGATCAGTGATCAGACCCCTGAGCTGTCCACAAGACTGCCTGACTGTAATGTCGAAACTAGAAGTGCATTCATGAAGTTCACTCTGTGGAGGTCCGCGCGTACTCGGGCGTACTCTAGGCGGATTCTGCGGGGTCTCCGTGCATACAGGCGGTCGCAAGGGTGCGCTGCATCACAGGTCCCTTTCTGTTCTCACTGACAGGTGGGAGCCTGCTGGAAAAGAAACGGCTCTAGGTGCTCAGCTAGCTAATCACACATTTTATCATCCATTCTGCCACTTCATCCCACTGGCAGAAAGTGTGGGAATTGTAGGAATTTGCCACAATAAATGTAAGCAACAGTACGCTTGATTATGAAGGTTAAAACGTCCGTGGAGAGTCAGCATAGAGTCCGCCAAGCTCACAGTATGCCTGGGTATGTGGCGTTAATTCACGGTGCGCCTTATGGTCCAAAAAACACAGTATTAGCTGTAACTTATAATCAACCTGTTCTGAGTCAGCATTCAGGTTTTTAGCCTGGGTTATGCTACTTTCTATTGTTGCTGTGCGTACACATGCTCCAGACTCCCCATCTGTAGTTGGTTCCGCCGCCGCTGCTCTCAAATGAACCGTGTTCGCTACGCTTTTCCTGCCCACTCAGGGTGCCACATAATGCGCTAATACTGTTTTGTCTTGTTTTTCTTTTGACTCCTTGTCAGGTTAGGTTGGAGCAGGTAGTGATTATATAGAATAGAAGCAAATCTGATTGTTTTAAAAAAAAAATTAAATCTAGTGTCATTTGGGACCTTGATGCTTGTTTTTTTTAACGGACATGCACTCCTAAGTGTCCTCTTTCCCGAAATCCGCGGGAGGGTTGTTCAGAAACCATTAGGGGCTGGAAGCCCAGGTTTCACAATGTGCCTGCTACTCAGAAACAATCAAAAGAGCATTATGTGGCCAAATTGGTTGCAGAGTTGCTTAAAGGGAACATATCATGCACAATCTGCTTTTGTAGCCCTTAAATACATTTTGTTGTGTAGTTGGAGTGCAGAAAAATTGTTATGTACTCTGTCCAGGTGCTGCATAGATATCTTTATATTCTGTTTGGATCATGTCTTTCAAGCCGACCAGATTTCTTTTTTCTTTTATGTTATTTTTGAACAATAACGTCACAGTATTTGAAATATATAGTATATCTCAATCCCATGGAGATGATTCAATCGAACTAAAAAGTATGTGCGTGTAAGGTAATGTACAGACCTGACTCCATCGCCCATTCTGCTGAGAGGAATCGAAGAAACTTGTGGAAAGTTAACTTAAATCATATAGTTTAATCAAATATAATATTTCTAAATATAGTTTAGAAATTTTAGCAAATATTTACAATATGTGTGACCTTCTGAATTTGAAAGTGAAAAGTCTATCTATTTTAGCATTTTACAAGTAACAAAAGGACCATTCTAAAACGGCAATTATTTCATGTGCTTTAACTTTAGTGAGTGTTTTTTACAGTGTATGTGAATATCTATATTCAGCTGTATTTATTAAGTAGGTTAAAGCTTATTTATTCTTCTGTTTTCTTGCAGTTCTTTGGGATGCTGAGCGTCTGCGTGATAACCTGTCGAAGCAGCAGCAGAAGGAGCGGCTATCAGCCTCTGTATGCCTGAAACAATTCCTGGAGCCCCCCACCCCTTATTTGTCTCTAATGGGTTTGCTGACTGCTTACTCTGCGCTGTAAACGACCACCAATTCATTCTTCAAATCTAAAGTTTATCTGAATAATGGTAACTGCAAATCCTGCTGTATTCTGGGGGGGATCACATGACAGCCGGCATCCTCAGACCATAGTGAACACAAGTGTAACTTCGTCCATCTAGATTTCTTATTTTGTTGAATGTGGATGCATCTTTCAGGGTTGTTTCCATGACAATAGAGCAACTTGTGCTTTCTGTATATCTCTGAAAGACAACGAATGCAAACAAATCAAGAAATAACATAATCTCTAATGTTGAATGAGTTTCCTTGCATTGTGAAAGCCTTAATTATCTGATGGGGACTCTGCATTTACACGTGACGTAAAGAAAAACTGTCTCAGACATTAAGGCCTCCTCTTCTACTTGTTTATCTTTGACCCTTCTCGCTCTGCTGCATCATGTAGATAATCATTCAAAGGATATTATTCTGTTAATGTACCTTAGTGAATGACGTCATTATATCTTTGGAGTTGTTTGTGATAGTGAACCAAAGGGTTTGTTGCCTTATTGAGATCTTCTAAAAGCAAACTGAAGGAAGGAAGACACGTCTTTCTCCGGTCAGTTAACTGTATTGAGAAAATTTCTACTTCTAGTTTGACTCTTGTTGTGTTTATTATATTTCTAAATTAAAGTGGTGAAAATTTCTCAATGACGTTGATTCTGTTTTTGTCCTCTCTCCTCCATACGGTGTCTTGCAGATCACACTGTTGAAAAGCTATAGATGTTTCTCACAAACTGTAACATGTTGCAACTGAATCATCAGCACTTGCACACTGAACTCCTTATTTAACATGATGCACCGTGTTTATCTGTAACCTTCTGGCTCTGCTGATAAGCCCCCCCAAGTGTCACAGACAGATGATATGAGTGTTCATCTGTCAGTGTACACAAAGATAAATAAAAGTTTCAGTCTGGAACCTCTAACACTAGTCTTATTTAATTTGCCGAGTTTAATTAATGGGAACAGATGCACAATAAAATGGTAACACAACAGCGTGATTACAGACTTTAAATTGACAACCGAGGGAGCTCCAAAGTCCAGTAGCTGCACACAGTGCAAAAGAAGTTTCAGGGAACGGAACTGTACATTAGCCATTTAAAGCTGCTCTGGTGGATCTGCAGTTTATTTATACAGGCGTTTAGTTTGGGTATAAGTCCTTTTGAAACATTTCAAAATCGGGTTTAAAAAGTTGAAAATTGGTAAAATTATTGAAATCTGAAATAGTGAAATATTAGTTTATTACAGCACAAGTCGGCCAGTCCCAGGGCTGACAGTGAAAGAGTTCAGCAATCTCAATGTCTCTTAATAACTCTTAATAATTATTTTGTCATTTAATTTTTTTTATTCATTTTTCTCTCATCTTTTAGCCAGTTCATAGTCCTTTTAACTGGCATTCGTTTGGATGTGCAGCCACAAGGTTTAATCATGACTCATCATGTTTGCTGTCGAACATGCAGTTCGGTGGGGGCTACGGGTGGGGGGAGAGAGAGTTCATTCACCATTTGGCATCGTGATTATGTTGTCAAATTCTATTTATATCTGTCTTATTCTCTCCTGCTCTCTTGCTGACATAAAACGTATCTGGCTGTGTCTAAACTTCTAAAACATCCGTTCTAATTCACAGATCGTAATGCTTTTGTTGTCAGAAACCAAATTAAGTCTCACTGAAAGGCGGTCCGTTAAGATCACGTTTGTAGTTGCAACCACTTTAAGAGCACATAGAGGTTTCTGTTCTTATTTGTCTAATTTCGATTTATTTTAATCACAACAGGTGACAAAGTCGTCACCCAGGTATATTGAAGAAAACTGTTTTAGCTAAACCTGCCTGCCGTATGCTCTGAGGGAACAGTTAAAGGCACTAAGCTGCAGTTTCTTAGCTTATCTTTGTTGTAGCTGCAAGCTAGCCTGGAACTTCAGTTTAGTGCTGATGCCTCGGGCTTGAGTTTTAGTTTAAAGTGAAGATGAAGGTGCTGTCATCGAGAAAGGAGAGGCAAACATGATCAGTAGCAGGTCCCCACAAAGACCCTGCGTGACACATAAACAGCAAGTGTGCATATGCATACACAGACTCTTAACTCTTAACTTTTCCTTCCAAGGCAAGAGTTTAATGGGTAAAATTTATGAGGAAACAATATTTTATTGCAAAATATTAAAACATTCTTGTTCAATTTTGTGATAATGATAGTGATCGAGATTACCCGACATTTTCTTAATTCCTCCTTTTCTTTTCTATCATCATATTGTCCCCACAACTCCCATAAGCTTTAGTATCCTGGTGACTAAAATCTCTGTCCTGTGTGAGTATCGAGCAATAGAAGAGTCCATGCAACCAGCCAAATATATATTACTGGCGTGCAGAGTGGAAATGCAGGCAGCCAGAAATAACATAGTTCACCAAATGTTTCCATATAAGCAACCCTTTGCAATTTTGATATTGTAAATATTGAAATTTTGATGACCAGGATTTGGTATATTGTGCAGCTCTAGTCTCTTGTTTTAAAATTCACAACATGTTCCTGATCTCTTTCATAGGAACTTGCAATCTTGACTTAAAATAAATAAAATAGTATAAGCAGACAGTCACAATTTTCTAATAGAGACAAAGTCACACAATAACATCTCTCAGTTCATAGGTGTGCTACCTTTATAGTCTCTCTTCTTTATTAGTATCTCTGGTTTTTCATCAAGCTTCCAATCTGTGTTATGAATCATCCTTAAATTGTCCTTCAATCCACTAAACACAGAGAAGTAAACTAACTCCGTTGAACAGAAGAGTCTAAATAAGAAACCTCTCCAAATGGGCCCAGAGTCATTCTGCTATTTCATTAAAGCTTTTAACCCATGCAATTACTTCACTTGTCATAAAAAGTTAAGCTAAAAAGAAAACATACTATATTTTGAGTCTTGAAATGTATTGCAGTAATAAAGAATATCCAGTAGAGGGTGGAATTGACCAAAGTATTCATTCCTGACTCCCAAGTCCCACTTTTTTATTACAGAAGTAGAAAGCATATAGAGTTTTACAATGTTTATTTTTCAATGTCTTCTATATGTTTATTACAAATGAACACAAAGTAGGTTTCAGTAACCTACCAATTTATTCAGCATCAGCTTTATTGGCCAAAATTGTGTGTGGGAAACTTAAACCCAGACTGGGCTTTAAGTCTGGGTTCACACACGTAAAGTGTACAAACAATAAGTATAGATATCTAAACTTTAGAGGAAACAAAAAAGATTAAAAACAATATTTACATATGTTTTTGTAGGCACAAACAAAAAATGTTCAATTAATTTCTAAGGCAGATTTTAATAGGTCCAGTAGTTTCTTAAACTTTCAATTTTAGCCTCATTTTTTATATATATTTTTTGTTCATGAGAGATGTAATTTCCAAATATAATGCATTTTCTCTTTCCAGGGTGATTAGAAATTGTGTTGATATGACACCATTGTTTCACAAACTCTAATCCATTTTCTGCTGTGTCTAAAAACTGTTCCAGAAAAATGTTGCACCACCAGCAAATAAAAATAACTTCAGCTAATATGAAACCTTTATGTACAATAGAAAACAAGCCTCAGAGATGACATGTTGGATTAGTTATAGTTTACAAAAACAAACATAAAATATATGAAGTCTGTTTTCGGACAAAAGAATCAACATGAAATCTTTGTGTTTTTCATGTTAAAGAAACTCTATAATCTTCCATCAGCAAATACTTAACACACATTTATTTCCATGCTGTGGACCTTTTGATGCTGATGTTGGACTTTTAATTGATTCCGCATCATGTTTCTGAGAACATGCTGAATGTGCAGCTGCATCAGTGATGTAAATGACCTCTCTGCTCTGTCACTAATTTGTTCTTGGGTATTCTGACCGCATATCACGTTAAGTTCAAAATCATGTTCCAGAAATCTGTTTTTTGTCAAGTTTTTTTAGTTTTGTGTATTAACATTCTTTCCAGTTTTAGCTACATCTCTCTTTTTCTACTATGTTTTTAAAATATGAGGTATACACGTACATCTCAACATATTAACATTGTCTAAAACCTAATTATTAATTTGATGCAGAAGTTCTGTTAACTTTGATGCTGAACAAAATTTCAGAAAACGTTTATATTATGGAAAAGTTATGTTATGGCCTAAACTGCTGACTTGACAGTTGGTTTATCAGACCTTCTATAAGTGGGGTATGTCAAGAAAAGTTAATATTAAAGGAAGGTTGGTTGGAAGGAAAACATGTAGCAGATATAGGTGTACAAGCAGCAGGGCATAACAAGAGCTTCAAGATCAAGAAATTAAGCTAAACATTATTGTCTCCTAGGTTAAATTTGTTTTGCCTCTAGCGCAAGAACAAATATTGAGAAAAGTACAAACACAATTGACATAAATACCAAAATAACCACAACATACAAGATAAAACCAGAATAGAAAGAGGTTATGGTACTTGGGTGTTTGTGTTTTAATTTTCTTGTGTTTCCCGAATCATGGTTTCTTCAGTTTATTTTTCTGGAGTGTTTTTTTTTTTTTCATATTAGTTCTTTCTTTTGTGGACCGTTAGGGAATTTTAGATATTGAATAGGTTCTTGATTCTGTCTCGTTTATTTGGCTTGATTTCTTCCTGTGTTTCCTCCCTGTCTGCCTCAGTCAGTCATTCTCCCTCAGCTCCCTGCATTCGTTGTTTTCAGCTGTTATACGTATTCATCTGATTACTCACACCTGCTCCCCATGTCTTCTCTCCTCACTCCCTGTGTATATAAGCTGCCTGGTCATACCCTCTAATTACCTGGTTCCTCCATTATACTGCTTCATGTCGATTTCTTTGCCTCACTGCTCCGTTCTCCATTGCTCCTCTCTCTAGTGTAAGTTTACTTTTGTCGTTTCCAAGAAACCTTCATTTAAAAAGTGTGGCTTCCAAGTTTTTGTCTGCATTTTTGTCCTGCAACAACCTCAGCATACTTGACAGTAATAATCGGTACTAATTCCTGTTTGGGCCTATCAGATCAAATTATTAATGAAGGGGAGTCTAACAGGAACAAATGAACATTTATACCTTTTTGTATTCTTCTTTATTACCCTGTATTTACAAAACCACGTCAGCAGCCTGTAATTATGGTAAAAAAAAATAGTGCTTTGGATCAGCAAGGATAGCTTTAGCCGTCCTTGTGACTCTAGTTCTGTAGAGACAAATGTTAAAACTGACTCAAAACAGGACTAAAACATATACATAAAATGGATGTCAATATTAACATTTCTCAAAGTTTGCATTAGGCTTCAGGGGTGATTTGCAAGGTGTGGACTGGAGTTAGGGTCATTTCCCACACTTACAAAAGTACCAATACTTGCTTTAATCAGCATCTCATGCTTGCCCAACCGGAACCTGCCATAGCTGAACCTCATAGATTTATTTTATGGCAAAACGAAGATGAGAAACACCAGATCCAATAATACAGATGAACGCTACTTTTGAAGCAACCTTGGAGTACTTAACACCTCAGCAAGGTTCTGGTCCTGGGCCTACGCTGCACTAATGCAGTAATTAACACAAAAAATAAAGCCCTGGCTAAGTATTGATTGCCGATGCTGCACAATACAGTATAGACATATTTATCTTTAGGCCAGCATTTCTGTGTTAAAAAAGCTCTTTTTCAGTGGGTGTTAAGTAAAATTCGGATTCACTGAGAGTTTAGCTTTTTCGTTTGCTGTAAGCAAAAATCATCAGACAGAAAAGCTTGAAAATTATCCCTCCGTGTGTACTGAATCCATATCTTGTGTGAGTTTCAGTGTTAATTAGTGAAATAACATTATTTTGGTTGATTTTCTAATTTGGCGGTATCCATCTGTAGTTCTCTTTGTTTCTTAGAAATGATAATCAGTGTTATTCTGTATTTGCATTTCTCTTTGGATATAGCTCCTTCCAAGATAGGATGGGAAACCAGCAGCAACTGAGAAAATCTAATATTCAAGCAGTAATTTCAATCAGTCATTAAATATGTACATTGGGTACAAACAGGCTTAAAATGGTGGAAACCGGACTTCCCCTCAGTTTTTCTAAAGTGCAAGCTGCCAGAATTAACAAAGACTCCTGGATAGGTGTCGAAAAACTGAGGGGCAGTCCAGTTGTCTCTGATTTGAGCCTGTTTATGGTTGTCATGACCCAGATAACTGAGAATTTGCACAGGCATGTACATCAGATACTTTATTAGGTAGTTTTTATATGTAGCCTCTCTGCTTCTCTGATTATTTTCTTTCCTTTTTCTGCATCCTTGCATGCATTTCCGCTCTTGAATATGTTTTATAACAAAACACCTTAAAGCTAAAAACAAACAGATTCCATATTCGCTTTAGGACAGCATAGCTCAGGCATAGCATTGGGTCTTGTAACTCTTTTTATTCCCCTATGAGTCTGTTGTGCACTCCTACAGATGTGGCCCCCTTTTCCTTTGCTCTTTGTGCCATCAGCTCACAGGAAAAAATGCTCTTCACAGACATGCACAGACTGAACCAGATGCCATCACTGACCTCTAATTTATTTATTTCTGTGCCCACTTATGCTTGGATCTTGTGAAGGGAAGTAACCTGAGGAGGGGACGACTGCAGTGCTGCTGCACACTTTGTGCTGAAGGGAGATAAACAAAAGGGCAGGATCACAGTTGTTGGGTGTCTTTGCACACATCTGAGCGTGTATAGAGCATTCCTGCCTGGCACGCACAGCTCCACTGAACGCTTCCACTGGATTTGCGTCAAACCTGATAGTTTTGCTGCAAATCTGCAAGCTGTGTGATCAAACAAGTAACCAAATCCTTGCTCTGCACAAACAGAAAATAGAATAAAGCGCATTACAATGCTCAAAAACAGTATAGTGATAGGGTTGTTAGTATTTATTTATTCGTTGTTCTTCAGTTATTTTCAAAGGTGGTGTCAAAATAATAATAATGATCATCCCCATGCTCAAGACCTTGTCCTTCCTATCATATACAGCCACTGTGGGTCTGTTCCTGGAAATAGCCACCCACAGCTGCCACTGTGATGTTTCCATTTGTCAGACGCTATCAGTGTTAATTAGAGAGGGCAGCCAGAGAAGAGGAGCAGCGCTACATCAGAGACACTGAGAACAAAAGCTGAAACAGACCAGTGTCATGGCCTAATTCATATTACCTCCAATGGCCCAACCTTCTAACCCTTTAGATTAGACCTCCTGTAACTGTTGTATTTCTTTTCTCTCACTTTAATTTTTTTCATCAGTTATTTGCCATTTGTTTTGCTGTTTTCTAGCATGGAAATGTTCGGCCTCTTTAATTGAGCTTTGGGCTCATGGCCAAATGTCCGATTGTATTAAATGTTCCAGTTCTCCTAAACTCTGTAATGCTGAAAGCATCAAAAGACATTTTCAAGTCATTTTCGAGTCAACTTCTAGTTTTTTTTTTTTTTTTTGTTTTGTTTTTTTCACAAAATTGTAAGCATAGTGGCTACCAATTCTTGTTTGAAGCATCTTTTCATCCAAACTTCATTTCAAAAATTCTCCAAATCTATCAGATTGTTTGGACAATTCTTGTCCAAACAATCTCTTCAGGTGAGCCAGCAGATTTTCTGTCAGATTTAGCTGTGAACTCCGGCCATTCCAGGACTTAACTTTTCTCAAGTGAAGCCATCCATCCATCCATCCATCCATCCATCCATCCATCCATCCATCCATCCATCCATCCATCCATCCATCCATCCATCCATCATCTAACACATCTATCCCTATTGGGGTCACAAGGGGTGCTGGTGCCTATCTCCAGCTGTCAATGGGCGAGAGGCGGGGTACACACTGAACAGGTCGCCAGTCTGTCTCAGTCAAGAAAACCCTTTTTTTTTTTTTTTTTTGTTAATTTGAATGCATGATTGAAATGCATGACATCCATCTTCATCTTTTTACCAGAAAGCTGAAGGTTTTGGGTCTAAACAGACCAATATTTTCAGCTGTTCATTATTTCATCCCTTGTAACAAAAACCACCGATCCATCTGAAGAAAAGCCGCTGCATTGCATAAACTCTCCCGTATTTTCTGATAACAGTCTTCAGTAAATTATAGTCTTTATTTAACACATTGGATTTTTTGTACTATTCTCCTGAATGATACCTTTACAAGATGAGTAGGCCTACATTTGAATCCATTGTAGCCTCTATATACTAACTAAAGCTTTTACTTAAAGTTGCTAATGAGCAAATCTCAGTAAAATGAAACAAAAAGGCTGCACTTTATTTCTGGTTTAACAGATTCCTTAGTGATGTAAGGAGTGAACCCCCAAGAAATAAAAGCGAAAATGAATAATTATATAAGTATCTAAATATTTGCTGGAGTGCGAACTTATGCAACGTATGCAATATATACATTTTACCATTTCAACTTTCTATGAATTTCTTTTTTAAATTTTTAACCCCACAAAGATTATTTCTTTAGTTTAGCTATGCTGGAGAAGTTTAATTGTCGTTTCATTTTTACATTACAAAAAACATTTTTACAGGGGTGTGCACACATTTTATATCCACTACATAGTAAACTGGGAGAACTTAACAGCAACTCTTTAATTTTGAATAGATCTTTAGGGGAGGGAGAAGTTTTTGAGATGCTCCTGCTGCTTGAGGAGCTGAAGATAAACTGATTTTAACAGAAGAATGTATTAACCATTTTAACCCTACTTTCCATTTGTACACCTTTTTGTTGTGTCTTCATAATACAGAGATCTAAAATAAGCTGCACATTTGGCAAAGTTGAGTTTTAGAGACTCTTGTGGTCCAGCCAGTGTCTCTCTGCACACATCCGATAAAGGGAAGGGGTATTAAGTGAGAAAGAAACAATCACACCTGTTTCTGCACAATCTCTATCATTTATAACCTCCCCTCTGCAATCAAAGCTAAACTACTGATCAATCCCTTACTGGCATGCTTTTAGTACATGATTTATGAGATCATTGTAGCTCATGATTAAGCTGGACAGTGAGCAAACAGAAACCAATGTAAAAATAACCAGATTCAGCAAGTATCTAAACTTTATCTTAGTACGTGTTCGCTGCCAGGTTTGGCAGCTATACTATATAATGTTGAAATAACTAATGGAGACCTGGCTCACAGGTAAAATGATTAAACTTTTCCTTCTGATGTATATGTGTGCATATACAGTAATATTCGAAAAATTGAATTGATTTCTGCTATTTCCAAAAGCAATATCTACTGTTGTTGTCTCTCATTTGGATTTTTGGCTAAAACAAGTCTGTTTTTTTTTATTTATGAAATTACTTACAGTGGATGAAGTAGCCAGACATTTCACTTAAGAGTAGTGATACTTCTTCATAATATTTACTCAAATAAAAATAAGTAGTGCAGTGCAGTAAAACCATTACCTGACTCCGCCAGATAGATTTGCTCCGCATATCCATCTGGAAACCTTCCGTTGAAGTAATTTTGGGAAGGGGCGAAAATACTGGTTAGCTGATTGGCCTATGTTGGTGATAGACAGGCCAAATGAACCAATCAGATTCGTCGTCGCTCGTAACAGAGCGACGACGAAAACACAGCCACAAGCCAAGCTACTCTTGCTGCTGCAGGTAAAGGCTCGTTAGCTCAGCAAAGAAATACTCTGTAATTCAGATAAAACTTGCTCGATAGCCACGCTAACGCTAGTTTCATCGGCTGAAGCCGCCATGCTGTTAAGACTGAACTGACGCGCTTCCCGTTGCGTCACACCTCAACCCGCCTCAAGGCCAACGCTGATTGGACGTTCGTTTGGTGAACGGCTCCAAATTTTCTTCAACGGAGAGTATCCAGACTGATCTGCGAGTGAAACCTTGAAAGCTCGCGAGATCAGGATGGCCTCACGAGGCTAGTAAAACCACCCCTAGAAGTACATTTTGTTCAAAAAGTTACTCAAGTAAATGTAACGGAGTAAATGTAACTAGTTACTACCCACCTCTGTACATCACCAAGTGCATTGCAAAGCGTCAGATGCAGTGATATGAAGCATGCCGCCACTAGACTCTAGAGCAGTGGAGGCGCATTTTCTGGAGTGATGAATTGTGCCGAGTGTGAAGTTTAGTGGAAGAGAGGTCCTGGTGTGGGGTTAATTTTCAGGAGGTGGGCGTGGCCCCTTAGTTCCAGTGAAAGGAATTCTGAATGCTTCAGCATAGCAAGAGATTTTGGACAACTCCTGCTCTCAACTTTGTAGGATCAGTTGGGCAATGGCCCTTTCCTCTTTCAACATATGCTCCAGTGCACAAAGTAAGGTCCATAAAGACATGTTGTGATTGACCTTGACTGGCCTGCTCAATATCCTGACCTCAACCCAATAGAAGTGGAGACTGAGAACTCGGCCATCTTGGCCAATATTATTGTCTAACCTCACAAATCTGCTTCTGGAAGAATGGTTGAAAACTCCCTTAAACACGATAGATAGATAGATAGATAGATAGATAGATAGATAGATAGATAGATAGATAGATAGATAGATAGATAGATAGATAGATAGACAGACAGACAGACAGACAGACAGACAGACAGACAGACAGACAGACAGACAGACAGACAGACAGACAGACAGACAGACAGATACTCCATTTTAGCATTATAGTCAGAATATCACATTGACTACATCTAGACTGTATTTCTGGTTAATTTAATGTAATCTTAATAGATGGAAATTATGCTTTCATTAAAAAATAAGGACATTTCTAAGTGATCCCAAATTTTAGAGCAGTAGAGTATATACGGCAGCATATTAAATTAGAACTTACTTTCAGATGAGACTGCTTTGTTCAGGCCTCTCTTAACACGCTCACTGTCTGTTTAGATAAATGAAATACGGCTGAGCTACATAAAACCTCCAGAGCTCTTTTTGTTATTCTCCTGTACTCCTCTCATGATAATGTCACAGACAGCTCATTACGTTAGGCAAATTGTGAATCTGGTACCTCTGCAGCCTTTGTCGTCTTCATCAATCCCTGCAGATTTAGCACCTTTTCAGGAATCATTTTTATATTCAGCATGACCTCCTTTTCTTCCCTTTTTACTCCTCTGTGATGACGTTCCTTCAAATCCCAACCCACCAAACAGAAATTGGCAGCCTGGTGTGCCGGTATGATGGAGCAAACATTGACAAAGCTTTCAATCAAGCACCTGTTGCTCTCTCTTCAACCTCAGCACAAATCCAACACAATGTCTTGGAGTTCTAGAACTGTTGAAGCAAAAGTAAGAAAGCATACATTATGGTACAATCAACATGGGAAATTAGAAAGTAAGGACTCTGAAATTATTCTCTAAAACTTACAAAGTTTAATCTCAGGACGTTGGTGTAGTTTTTTTTTTTTTTTTGTACATTTTGCTTTAACTTAAAATGCATTTTACAGAAAGATTGTAAGATTGTGTCCTATTCATACATATTTTGACTCCTGTAAATGGCCTAACACATAAATACAATTAAACACATTAAATGAAAGTTAAAATACACAATGCACAAAGCTATGAATAAAAATAGTGCATCTATCTATCTATCTATCTATCTATCTATCTATCTATCTATCTATCTATCTATCTATCTATCTATCTATCTATCTATCTATCTATCTATCTATCTATCTATCTATCTATCTATCTATCTATCTATCTATCTATCTATCTCTCTCTCTCTCTCTCTCTCTCTATATATATATATATATATATATATATATATATATATATATATATATATATATATATATATATATATATATATATATATATATATATAGATATAGATATATAGATATAGTGTTTTCATTGATAATCAGCCTTTCTGTTGATATTAGAATCAAGAAGAATCAATAATCCTTATTTTGTCAGAATGCACACAAATGACACATAACACTGTAAGACATGTTCTTCCCAAAGTTTTTTGGGGTTTTTTTGTCGCAAATTGGCTACACCTGGATTTCTGCTGTATGCAGAGACACAGTGAAAGACTGCCCATCACATCTTCTGTCTCCAGTCTTTCGGTCCAATTACAGACAGTCTGAACTCCAAAGTTACTGGCTATCCGTACAATAACATTCTGGGCAGCATTCACCGATTCAATGCCAGAAAAATTATAATCATAGACAGATGAGTCATTTGAATAAGAATTGCTTTCATTTCCCAATTAACTTTTTCACATATTGTACTGTTATAATGACGTACTTCCATGTTTCTTGCTGTGACAGATCAATAGCCCCAATGTGTGAATTGACTTTGCAGAAGCATCTTCTGCTGTATTTACTGCTGCAAGTCTTTTGGATTATGTCTTCACCACTTTTGCACATCTAGAAACTGAAATCTAATCTCTCTCAGATTAGATGGAGGGCATTTGTGAACATTGTTTTTAAGTCCTAACTATTATTAAAGCTTTATTCACACAGGTTCCCCCATTGACACACACATTCTCATGTCTTTTATGGATTTTACACAATTCCAGATTTACGAAAAAAAAGCCTTTATTCTATTTATAGAAGCACATATTCCAACATTTTTGATGGCTGCTGTCTTGATATTAGGGCGACGTTTAACAGGGACATGCGTAACAAATAAAATGCTTCGTTAGGCCATCTATAAAAATATTTTTTGTAAACCACAGGGCTAGCATTTAAAATCTTAATATTAATACCCCTTAACCTCTCTTAACCTTTATGAAACAAGTGTATTTTTAGAAATGGTGTTCATTGGAGGAGTGGGAGAGTGTTTGGTTATATTTGGGGGACGACTTGACTGCAAGCAGTGGTGCCACCAGTGGATGGCCAGGGGGGGTGCCCCTGTTATTGGTCTATGCATATTAGATCATTAGTAACATTAACAATCAAACAATGAACCAAAAGCTGAAGAACAATAAAGGCGTTTTTCTTAAGTGTTTAATATAGTTTTCTACAGGCAGGTTTACTACAACAGTAAAAACAGTAAAATCCTGAAATTATGGAAACATTTCTGAAGGCACCACTGACTGCAAGGTGGGTTAGAAGTTGCCCTGAGTGGCATTCACTCAAGAATTGGATAAACACCATTCAAATGTACATTTATTAAACCAAAAAAGCAAGTTTCTCTAGTTATTCCTGATGTGTAGTCTGCAGACCTCAAAGAGTTTGAATCAGGAAAAAAGTCTCCCACGGTTCCAGCAAACCTCCGGGGGTCTGTCTGGAGTTCTCTGGTGGTCCCGGAGTTCAGATTTAACGATGGTTGATGAGGGGAAAAGAAAGATAGAGCTCCACACGTAACCATAAGTGCTGCAGCATGTGTACGAGTGAAGCATCTGAAAACTGCTACCTGACTCTGAGGGGCATCCCTCACTCTCCTCCCTCCCTTCCCAGATCATCGCTCCGGAGCGCTGACAGAGCGCGGACACTCGCCCACGGTAACCGGCTCTGTGGCAGCCTCTGGCTTATCTCCTGCCGGAGGATCGGGTCGCTCCCTCCGGTGCCAGCCCCGGCGCCTGCCTACTGTTCCCCCCTTTCACGCAGCGTCCAAAACCTCACTTCCACCCAGGAGGCGAGAAGAGAGATGGACAAGTGTTTCACTTTCTTCGCTCGCAAGGATCCATCTCGGTCACATCTTTTCCTCCGGATCTTTGTTTCTGGACGACGGGCTGCGGCTGCGTAATGCCTCTGTGAGTACAGATGGTTGCTGTGGATTTATCTCCCCAGTCTTCTTTTCTGTTGTTGTTGTTTTTTTTTTTGTTTTTTTTTACACCAGCCACCCACTTGGGTAACATCTTTACGCACTGTTCAACTAGTGAACCCGTGTCCGCGGCTGTTTCTGCTCTTTCTTGGCAACGAGGCTCCGTGTTTCATTGTGCACTTTCGGTGTTTTTGTTTCGTCAGAGGGGCGTTACTGCGTGGACACACAAAGGCGGCTGCACGGAGCCACTGTTCAGAGGGGATGCAGCGTTTTTCTGTTTTTTATCATCTAAAGTAAATCTGCATTAGCGCAGCATGGGCGATAAACAAAGTGGAGGAGGGGGCAAAGAAACACAGCGGAGTAGCAGAGGGCAACATATGAAGCAACTGTTTGCTCAAATCTGCTATCACCTCCAGATCTCTTACTGGCTCAGGGCAAGTGTAGTTTCATTTCCCCCTCTTTGGAAGCAGGGGATAGATGGCATCCAGAGCCATGTATTTAACAGTTCTTGGTTTTGGAATAACACAACCGAGAGCTTTTTTTATTTTATTTTAATAATCTGGTTTCAGAATCCGCACATTTGAAATGCCTTTAGCTGTTGAGTAACACGGCGAATTTAAGTGCTAGAAGGAGAGCAGGAATCGCTGTAGCAAGAGATTATGCATTATTTATAAAGTTACCCCAGTGCTGCACTTCCCACCCACTGCCTGCGCTCCATCTCCCTGCTCTCTGGTCTCACCTTACAATCTGACAGCCTCTTGCAGTCTGTCTGAGTGATCCTGATCTAAGAAACTATTGCTGTTAAGAAGATAGTTTCTTCATGTGGCCTGAACCTCATCCCCAAAACGGGGAGTGAGGCAGAGGCTGACGCCTTCAGGCTAAGATGGATAGCTTGCTTAAACCTTATAGCATAAAATGAAAGGATGAAAAACAAAGAGACAATACATTCCGGGGTTTTTCCACCTTTATGTAACTTTCTGGAGGCAGGAACAAAAACAAAAGAATCAAGATAGAGTTTAAAAAAAATAAAAAATCAGCTGTTTCTCATACTACAGCTATTTGTTAAAAGAAATGGGCCTGTGAGACGTTTGGAATAAAGGCTTGATTCAGAGATGCGTTTTTATAATTACATTACGAAAAAGAAAAACATATTGAGACAAGTATTGTATACCAGCATTCAGCCTAAAAATATCAAGATATTATTTTTTGGTCCACTTCGCCCAGCCCTACCAGAAATTATATAGTGAAGCTAGAGATGCACCAAAAAGTAAATAAATAATAAAAAATGAGCTGATTTTCAGCTTGACTGGCTCTGGCCGATGATGGGCAGGCGGAAAACTAAAACTCTGATCACTTTCCGGTCAGTGAATGCACCCTAACGTAGCAATCTGCATGAATGAAACTCTGTTGTAGATGTGGCCGCTGAGTTAGGATGGCCCAGGTATCTATAGGATCAATAAGGTGTTAAGAGCACAAAAGGTGTAAGAAGCTTCTAGAAAAAAAATGTCTGTTCTATGGAGTGATGTTTACAGATAACAGGAAGACTGAATCTATAAGAGCAAAGTTGCTGTGTCCAGCTTTCAGAGCTTTTGATACTCTGCATCTGTTCTTATGTAAATGGTTTAATGACCACTCTTTGAAAGAGGGCGAAAACAAAGTTACATTTTTAATGCTCTTTAAAATAGTTCTCAAAAATCAACATCGAGGCACAGTTTACCCAAAAAAAACAGAGATCAGAAATGGCCACAAAACTCTGATCGACGCACCTTTGGCTTGATACTGACGTGACTGTCCTTAGTGGGAACACCGCGTTACTTGTGTGGATTAGGTTACAGTGCGGTTCGATGTTATGTAACAGTTACTCTTCAACAGGCCCACTCGCTGTTTAACTTTCATCTATCATCTGTGTATCTCGGCTTTCCGTTCACCCCGTTTCCCCTTTTTTTTTTCTCTCCCCTGCAGCAGCAGCAGCAGCAGCAGCAGAAGAAGAAGAAGCAGCAGCTGTGTTGAGCAGGATGTTCTCTCTTTGACCACAGCCTGCTGCTAAAAGCCCTACATTCATAAGAAGGCAACAGAAAGATTACTGAGGGATTAAACGCATGCACACGTGTGCGCATGTGGGGGGGTACTACGGTTCCGGGATTTAACCTCCATCTAACTGCGGCCGCTGATCTGAATGTACCTGCTTGACTGAGAGCGTCTAACGGTATCATGGAAGAAGAGGAGGAGCCAACGGAGGCTCTCTGAATGTACTCCCGTTGACCCCACCTGTATTCCACCTGCTTCACCATCAAAGGCTTGAAAAAGCTGACTGTCCCACAATGCGCTGATACTTATAGCCGAATTAGCCTCATACAGGGCTTGTATCTATCTGCTTATCCGTGCCCTGGTTTATTTTAGTAAGACTCGCTGACATTCGGATCTGGGAGATACAAGGAAAGCTTCGTTTTGTTTTGTTTTTTCACTCTGCAGCCTGCAGCAGAAAAAAAAAACATCAAGTGTCAAGAGGAAGATGCTGAAGAGAAAGTGATATTTTTAGACCTGTGCTGTGGATGACTTGCCACCACATGCATAAACATGAGACTAAAGAATGGCAAAACCACGCATATGATTTATTTACATTCAGAAGTTCAATTTTTAGCTCAAACACTTCTTGTTTTGGGGTCACACGTCAACAAAACAAATGTTACACCTCCTGCTTCCTTGTTTATGTGAGAATGAGCAGCGGATCTGATGTGAGAATTGCCCCAAGGAAATCAAGAAGTGTCTGACTTTTTGCGGCAGCGCATCCCTTTTTATGATGATGTAAACCAGATTTGACTCCTGCAGGGAATTGTTTTCCCCACCACCACCACCACTTTCAATGCATCTCGGATTATTTGGATCCTTTACAACAAGAGAAAAGACGTTTGCATGCCTCAGGTCCCTAAAGGAAGTTCAGGTGATAATTCACCAGCAAAATGTAACGTCATCTGCATAAAACAGCATATCAAAAGAGAAACAAAGAAAGAAACCTATCCTCTTAAACTGAGCTGCCATGGCCAGCCAGGCCACCCCTTTGTTTCTCCACGGCTTCGAACTCAGCGGACACTTTGTCGACCCCCGACCTCTTGGCACTGGTGTCACTGGCCTGGTCCTGTCCGCTGTCGACCAGCGAACCGGGCAGCGAGTAGCTATTAAAAAGCTGGCGATGCGAGATGCAGTCACGGTGAAGCATGCTCTGCGGGAGGTGAAAATCACCCAACGACTCCACCACGAAAACGTAGTACGGGTCCACGAGGTTTTAGCCCCGTACGGATGGCCGCTGCCCCGGGACCCGTCCCAGCTCAGTGCTCTGTACATCATCCAGGAGTGCATGGAGACCGATTTGGCCCGGTTACTGGACCAGGGACCACTACCTACAAGTAAGAGAGAATGAGCAATGGTTAATTAATAAAAATAATTTAATAAAGAAGTAATTTCACACATGTATGTATGTATGTATGTATATATATATATATATATATATATATATATATATATACATACCCATGCTTGTGTGAAATTACTTACACACATATATATATATATATATATATATATATATATATATATATATATATATATATATATATATATATATATATATATATATATATATATATATATATATACAGAATTTCTAGATATAATAACCTTGAGGACAAAATACAATAGTTTTTAGCAGTTGCAATTACAGACAATTTTTGGCAAAATATATTAACTGAAGTGATTATCTTTTTATGTCAAAAAAGCAACAGTTATTTCTACTACTGGTAAAAAAGCATGCTGACTATCACATCTATGGTAATTTTAAAGTATGTATTATGTTGTTTACTTTGCTTACTTTTTTAATAGCTAACAGAGATAAACGTTTTGATGACATGCATTAATATTGATGTAGTCTTTTTCTTAAAAAAAACCCCACATACACTTCTTTGTTAATACATAATAGTTGTTTTTCGCGTTTCATTTACAAATTACAAAAATAGCACGCTAGTAAAATAAGGTCTGGTCTCACTCAGGATTTTCCACTTGTTCCTTCACAGTGTTAGTTGCCCAAGCGTTGCGTATGACATGCATATTAAACTAGATGGGATCAAGCTCCCATATGCGCTTCCTCTTTGATTTGTAAGAACCAAATGGTCCCAGTGTCTGTTTCTCATTTTGCGTCCATTCATGCATTGCCCATTAGCGGTTCTTCTAAGGCCCGTATGAGTAGTCCACCTGGGCTCACTCATGTGGGAGCTTCTGTGTTAATTTAAGTGGTCCCCACTGAGTGGATGCTGATTTTAATCCACCGTCAACAAGAACCCTCAGCACAAGCAATAGTGGCGTAAGTGACAAAATATAGCAGTTAAAGATAGTAACCATTGATCTTTGCCAGCCATGTTCTTAATTCGTACAATCAGACATGATCTACAGCAAGTAAAGTTGTTTTGTCTGATTTTTTTTTTTCAGTGATGACTTTGAAGCTGTACAAATCTTTGCTTTACCAGTATAAAAAAATAAATAATAAAATCAATCAGTACTCTTTCAGCTTTACTGTTGTCTGTGATCAAGTGTTGATTTGTCAAATTTAGAAAGAATTGCCCCAATTTTTTTATGAGGGTGGTCACCAAATGAGCGAAAACTAATTTCAGGTGCTGTATTATTAAAAAGACAAATTATCCAAATTATAACTCATTTCTATCTTTAAACAGGTCATGCCACTCTGCTGTTTTATCAGCTGCTGAGGGGACTAAAGTTCATCCACTCGGCTAACGTCCTGCACCGAGACCTAAAGCCTGCCAACATTTTCATCAACACGGACCAAATGCTACTCAAAATCGGTGACTTTGGACTTGCCAGAATAGTTGATCCCCATTACTCTCATAAGGTGAGTGTCGGATACTTTCTGATAAAGGTTTACTCACAGCTTGGGCTTCACAATGTGAGAAGTTGCCAGAAACCCTGCTCCCATCATCTGCTGCTTCACAATGAAACAAACATTTGTAACAGCATCTCTAAAATGGGAGCAGCTGTTACTCGGGATGAGGAGCAGACATCTATCAATTCAGAGGCTGTTTGTTTGCTTCCACGTTTCCCTCCACATGTTGACGTGCCTTCTGATGAGACACTGATCCATTTCTTTTGCCCCTAAGTTTGCACATTTTTGTGCTTCTGACGTGCAAACGAAGGCAAAAGCACCAGAAGGGAGAAAATAAATGTAGCCCTTTTACCATGAAAAATAGCACTTTGACTGCCTATTCTGGGACATCATTAGATAGATGTTGGTTTGTACTGTTTCATGGGAAAGTATTGCATCAGAGCTTATAGATTAATCTTTTAAAAGAATGCAAGCGCAGGTCAGGTAGAACATTTTATTCAGTTTGGAGGCTGAAAAAACCCCTGTAATTATCTCTTCTGCTTTTAGCTGTTTATTTTTGTAAAGCTTTTTCATCATTTATTTAAATCCACTTTCTTCATTGAAGAAACTAAACAGAATCAAACAAGAGGTCTTTGTTGTAATTGTATCTGCTTTGAATGCGTAGCGTTCTAAAGAGTTATTTTTATATTATTCCCGAACACAAATGAATAATTTTATGAATATTCAAGTCATCAGAGTTGAGGATTGTATTTTTTTTTTGTATTCTCACTGCTCTCAGGCGCTCTGCACTGCTGGAGCTGTTGAATGTATTGTAAGAGATAATTGTAATACTTGTGTATGTTATCTCTTCTCCGTTTCATTTAGAGAGGGTCGTTATCAAGAGACTGACAATAGCTCCTCAAGCTCTGGGGCTGCATATTTTTAGACAGCATCAAATTAACATTTTTTGTCTAGGTAGCAATGCCTAAGCTGTGCTGCTTCTCTGGGTGCCCGGATATTCTGTATGTCCCTCATAACGGCCAGACAAAATAAACGTTGCAGTATCTTGCAAGCAGTGACAAGAAGAAAGTTATTGTTAGAAAACCATGAGAAGTCCTGCAACCACTGGACCTGTTTGTGGACACCAGCAGCATGTTGAACCTGAAGAAGAAAGTCTACAGGCCTGTTTATCAATGGGAAATCCTGAACCAATCCACAATCCAAGACTAGAAACTGATATTCAATCTGGTAAAACAACATATTCAATTATACAACTGCATCCACAACTGGCTCAATTGTATGAAACATACAAAGGCAAGGCAAATTACCAGGCAGGTTGAATGGGGTAAATTAGCATAGCAAGCCAGCAACTCCAACCAGCGCATTCCAGCGTAACAGGCCGTTATGTTAAAAGTGGTGAAAATGACGCCGAAATTAGACAGTGAGCATAATGGTATTATGGGCTAAGCTAACAGGATGGATGTTTGAAAGCACCATAAAGTTCACATGCATCCGGGTTAGCCACCCGGACAGCAGACCTGTAAGCTAGCGCTAGCTGCTATTAGCTTCACGCCCAGCCCGATAACAGAGTTCTGTCGCGGTCTGGTTCCTTTGAGCAGCACCATGCAACTTTCTGCTGTGTGAATGCATACTGAAACGGTGAAACAACATACAAACATGTCTTCAGTTTTTGTTGTCTATAATAAAAATGTTTCAATAAATTTTTAAACAGCATATAGTTTTCACAAGCCTAGAGAGTCCTCGTGCAGCTATAGCCGATAATGTTTACTACTTCGTCGATGTCGGTCAGTGTGATTTACCATTTAAAATTGATATATAAGTCGCACCTGACTAGTCGTAGGATCAGCCAAACTACGAAAAAAAAGTGCAATTTATGGTCTGAAAAATATGGTAATCTGTTTTGCTCTGACCAGGATCTGCAAAAGTTAATTAAAGATGTAGCTACAGAATTAAACGAAATAAAACTTTGGTCCAATTTAAATAAACTATCCTTGAATTGGAAATAAAACAAACTTTATGTATGTCAGAAACAGGGCAAAAAACACTGAAATTACTATTTAACTGGATGGTATAAATATGCCGCATGTAAATGAAATTAGTTTAGGAGTTATTATGGATAATTAAATTAACAGAAAATCACAAAATAACCATGTGCAATAAAAGTCTCAAAAACTGTTGTAGTCCTAAGAAGAGCAAAGGTGGTTTCAGATCAGAGCTCTTTCCACGTTCTTTACCCACTGGTGTTGCCATATTTCACATGTTGTGTAGAGGTGTGGGGAAATAATTATAACACCAACTGACAGTCATTGGTGATACTTTAAAAACGGTATGTACAAAAAGTACATACAATATTTAGATCGCACCAACCCACTATAAGTGGTGCTTAAAGTCAAGAATAAGCTATTACCTGAATATATTCAAAAGTAGCTTGATGATAAGGTGGTGGCTTATAAACTCACAAATAAAATAAACTTTATGTTTATATATGACAGCGTTGAATAGGCGTAATCTTAAAAATGAAAAACCTAATTTACTAGCATGAACTTAATTAATGAACGTACTGAATATCAGCAATCACAAGATATTTAGTTTGTGAATTTGTTTAAGGAAACAGGATGTTGGAAATTATTTGTTTGAGGTAATTGTAATATAGCAATGGGGGTGGGGCTAAATAAGTTGTAGTTTTCGGCCCTGGGGATATCTGTTGTGGTAAAATATGTATTCATTATTGCTTTAGGTGCTTAAGTTTAGAGGAAAACCACAAGCAACAGATCTTATTTGTCTAGCATTCTGTTATTCTTTACTGTTCTAATATTCAATGTTAAGTGCATGTTTGCAATAAACAAAGTTTAAGGTGAATTGATACTTTTGCAAAGCTCTGAATGTAACTCGCTGTTCTCTCCAGTGTAACGGTCAGCTGGTGTCAATATGTCACTAGATTGATTCTGCCTTTAAAAAGGACAAAGACTTCGATTTCAGTCATCATTTCCAGAAGGCTTTATGTATCAAATGCTGTGCAGACAAAGCTGTATTATTTCTGTCCTTATTACTTATGGTCTCTCGGATTACATATCCCTAAGTCTTTCAAATGAAGCTTCCTCTTGTCCCTCAACCCCACACCCACTCCAGAGATGGTGTCAAGTTTTGCACTAATCAGCCGCTGTGATTATGCTGTCAGCTCCACATTAAGACGTCTGAAAGATTAATAGGACGATTCACAACTCCACCACCCAGCTTTGTTATTTCAAAGGTCCCACAGCAGTACTGTAAGACTGGTGAGGCCGGATGTGTGTTCGCGTTTGTGTCTCTGTGAGGTTTAATTCAGGCCTGTGTGTGTGTGTGTGTGAAGAGCGGCCCTCCTGAAAGGCGATCTTTGTCGGCCGAGAGCTCGGGACTCAGGGATCGGTTGGGTGCAGACACGGGGGTGCGTTGGGAGAGCGAGGAGGACGAGGGTAGAGGGATGGCAGGGGAGGAAGGTATGCGGACTACATGAGAAGCAAAGGGTGGGAAATTTTATACCACAGAGGGTTGGCGAAAGGAGAGGTGAAAAGTGCAGAGGCAGAGAAGGAAAATACATTATAATATAAAAACAGGAGGTCATGCCTGAGAGCAGAAACAACTTTACGTATGTTCCACTGCATGTTTTATGTGATAATGTTCTGTTTAGGCAAATTTCAAGTATTTAAAATTAAATATTAAATATTAATCAGGTAGTAACAAATTACATTTACTCAGTTGCATTTACCTGAGTAACTTTAAAAAAAACCTTATAGAAGTAGTTTTAATATTCAAAAAGGCATTACCAATAACAAAACTTTTCCCTTTGTAAAATTATTTGGAATGCTACTCTTGCTTGAGTATAGTTTCTGGCTAGTTATTACTGGATTTGTTATCTTGTTACTTACTTTTATTTGCTTTTTATTTTTTGAAGT